>NC_056735.1:1423261278-1423370801 GCF_019279795.1 Protopterus annectens
CTTAGGAATGGGTACTAGTATTGGCGGGGCCAGTCCAGGGCAATTGGTATCATCTTTGGTTTCTCTTGTCTGACTTTTAGTAGGGCCTTGGGAAGAAGAGGCAGTGGAGGAAAGGGTAAACAAATAGGTTTTTCCAACTGAAGGATTGGGCGTCCACTTTCAATGCTCATCTGTGATAAGTCCTTGTGCAGAATCTTTTCAACCGAATTTTGAGGAGAAGCAAAGAGGTCTAGGTCTGGGCTCCCCCGTTTCTCTGTTATCATGCTGAAGACTTGTGGATTTAGTTTCCACTCGTGAGGATCCATAAGGTTTCTGTTTAAGTCGTCTGCCAGAGTGTTTTGTTCTCCTGGCAGGAATTGAGCTTAAAGATGTATTTGGTAGGTCAAAGCTGTGTCCCACAGTGCCATGGCTAATCTGTAAAGGGGGTAGGAGTGTGTGCCCCCTTGCTTGTTTATGTACCACATGACTGTGGTGTTGTCCGTCTTTATGAGTAGTTGTCCTGGATGAAGTAAGTCCTTGAAGGCTGTTGGGGCATTTTGAACAGCTAGCATCTCTTTCTGGTTGATATGCAGATGCATTTGCTTTGATGTCCATAAGCCCTGAATGAATCTTCCCACCATGTGGGCCCCCCAGACATAATCTGATGCGTCTGTTGTTAAGGTTAGTCTGGCAGGTGGTAGAGTGAAGGCCCATCCCATGTTTTGACATGCCTTTGCCCACCATAGAAACTCCTGTTGCAGGCAGGGAATGAGAGCAATCATTGTTTCCAGACTGACAACGTTGACTCCATAAACTTTAGGTACCACTGAAATTTCCTCATATGCAGTCTTGCATATGGAATCAGTAGGATGCAGGATGCCATGAAGCCCAAAGCCCGCAGAATTTGTCTTGCAGATAACTGGGTTTTTGTTGCCATCAGTTTGAAGTAGTCAGTTGCCTTTGCTTGTCTGGCGTGAGGTAAGCCATCTGGGCAGTTGTACCCAAGCTTGCACCCAGGAATGTTATCTTTTGAGAGTGTACCAGCTGTGATTTCTTTTCGTTTATTGTGTACCCTAGGCACGTTAGAAGCCTTTTCACAAACGCCAGGTGCTGAAGAATGTCCTTGTTCTCTGCTTGAATGAGACAGTTGTCCAAGGATATATATGAATACTTCTTTGTCTGCAAAATGCAATTACTGGTGCCAGGCACTTTGTAAAGACCCTGGGCGCAGTAGATAAGCCAAAGGGCAATACAGAGAATTGGTAATGCATTAAGCCAGCCTTGAATCTGAGGTATCTTCTGCACGACTGTCTTATTGGGACATGCAGGTATGCCTCTTTTTGGTCTAATGCCACCAGCCAAGCATTCCTGCCCAGAATGTGCAGAAGCTGCTGCAAAGTCAGCATTTTGAATTTTGGAATGTCCAGGTATGTGTTCAAAATCGATAAATCCAGTATTGGCCGCCAGGCCTTGTCATTTCTGGGTACCAAGAACAGTCTTGAGTAAAAACCTTGTCCTTTTTCCTGTTCTGGTACTGCCTGAATGGCCCCCATTATCCATGAGGGACGTAACCGGTTTCTGTGCCTCTGCCCATTGATTTTTTGGCAGATCTGGCCAACCATTACTATGTTTAGCACCCACTTGTCCTGGGTTATTAACTGCCAATTTTGAGCAAAAAGTGCTAATTTTCCCCCTAAAGGTGCTGCCAAAAGATAAGTGCTTGGTGTAGGCAGAGGGAAGTTATTGGGATTGCTTTTTGTAGGTTTGCTCCATCTCCTCCAGATTTGGAGGTGGAAGCACCCCGTTGCTTTGACCTGTATGAATCTTGCGCCTGGTATCTGGAACCCTTAGGGCACCTGGATTTACCCCTTTGAGCTCTGTCTGACGCAGGAAAGGACCAATGTTTTTGTAGACCAGTGTCTACTGAATCTTGGTGGCTGCACTTGTAAGAAGTCTTTAACAGTTTGCATAGACTTAGCTTTGTCTTCCATTTTCTACCTCTTCTGCCTTAATACCAAACAGAGAATCATGCTGTAAAGGTGCATCTAGCAATTTAGCTTTAACATGATCAGGTAAATTTTGTTCCTTTAACCAGGCATGCCTCCTAATCACAGATCCAGTAACTGTGGCCCTGCAGGAGGCCTCTAAAGAATCAAAACCACATTGCAAAGTATGCTTTCCAACTTGCTCAGCTGCATGCAATAATTCCAGCAATTCTTTATTTTCTGCACATTCTGAAATCATCATTTTCTGTTTCAGCAATCCCATAACATGCTGTTGGTACTTAATCATATGAAATTGACAGTTTAAGGCCCTGATTGCCAAGGTTGCAGATGTATAAACCTTTTTTCCCCATCTGTCTAGTGCTCTTGAATCTCAGTCAGAGGGTGTAGGATTTTTTGCTGTTGAGGCCTTAACTCCTTTTGGACCCTGTGAAATAGTTTCAGGATCAGCAGCAGCAGGGTTTCTAAATAAAAATGTATGTGAGTAAGGTACCCTGTAGTATGTCAGGCTTACTGGGAGCTGGAGGTAAGGAGTCAGGGGTCAAGCTCGACTACGAAAACACATCATCCACAATGTCTAAAACAGGGGGGATGGCTAAAGGCCTGTGCTGAAAGAGAAGGAAATCTCTGAGCCTGTATTTTGATTCTGAGAAATCTTGACTCTCCCAGTGAAAATGCTCTCTCAAAGTATGCAAGGTTTCTCCAAATGAATAATCCTCAGGAGGAGATGCAGAAGGAATAGACTCCTCAGCATCAGAATCCTCAAAGGGAGGTATAGACAATTCCTGATCAGAAGAGGAATCAGAAGAAATAGAAACCTGATCTGAAGATTCATAATCAGTGTCTTGCCTAGGCCGCTTATCTGGAGGGGGTTGGGAACCCCTGATCAAGGTAATAAGGTCTTCAGCCATTTTGATCATCTGTTTTATAGGCACAGAGGCCTGTGCACGTGGCTCATGCGTCGTTTTTTTAGTTTTAGAAGTTGCTTCTGTCTTTGGTTTTGCAGCTGTTGTCAGTTTGATATGCAAATGAGGAGGTCTGAATACACACTCAGAAGCCGGTGCCTGCTCAGTGGCTCCGGACCCATCCGAGGGAGATACATCCGTCGGTCCAATACCTTGAGTATTTGAGGCATGCCTGACTCCACATGGGTGTCGGTAGAAGCCTGCGACTTGAAGGTAGAGAGCATCAGGGACTGTGAAAGCGCCTCACTGAGTACTGGCGACTAGCTTAGGAGAAGCTTCGTCATCGATTTTGGATCTCGACTGCCTTTCTCTGTCCTTTTCCTTGCGTTTTTTTATGTACTCCGGTAGTAGGATTGCTATCAGACAACATTTCTGGGTAGTTAAATCTGTTTCCAAAATACTTTGATGCAAAAATACACAGACGCTTAATAGTGCATTGGTTAAATCTAGCACAAAACCGACAACCAGGCACACTGTGATCAGGGTCTAGGCAAGGAACACAGTATAAATGGAAATCCTTATGAGGTATTTGCTTCCCACAAGTAATACAGTTATTAACTTTTTCTAACATTGGTAAAAAGCAAGAAAAAAGTTTCCCCAACGGGGTACTTAGCTTTAGTGAAGACTTTGGTTCTGAAACTCAAACTCAATTTTCAGTAGTCTGCCGACAGGCACTTGTGAAAATGCTTCTGCTTCGGGCACCGTGTGGCAAGAAAGACTGGAGAAAATGGCATCGGATGCATGTTTTATACCCCTGACGTCATGGAAGAGAAGACAGCAACTGACGCAGGACCCAAGACTTTGGAATTCAGGCTGACTGAGGGCAACCTGTCAGCAGATTACCCAAATGTAATGACTGCAACAGTGAAACACGAACATCCAAAATATTTAGAGGTGAAAATATACAGACGACGGATAGTGCGCGGATTAAACAAAGCCCAAAACCGACAGCAAGGTATGTCATGGTCAGGGCCTAGGCAAGGAATACAGTATGAATGAAAATCTTTAGGAGGTATTTGCTTTCCACAAATAATGTAATTATTAACTTTTACTGACATTGGCAAGGAGCAAGAAAAAGTTTCCCCAACGGGGTACTTAGCTTTAGTTGAAGACTTCAGTTCTGAAACTCGAAAACGAAAATTTCTTGAGTCGACCGACCGGCACTTGCAAACTTGCTTTTGCTTCGGGCACCGCACGGCAAGAAAGACTGACGTAATGGCATCTGCTGCATGTTTTATACCCCTGACGACCTGACGTCATGGAAAAAGGGACAGCAACCGACACAGGACCCAAGACTTTTTTAATAAGGCCAACTGAGGGCTAGCTGCAAGCAGATAACCCAAATGTAATGACTGCAACAGTGAAACACGAAGAAGATTACCATATTTATTAATCTGACAGAAAAAGGCTATGTAGCCGTGGATAATTTATCTGGAATAATGTCAGCTTCAGAGTGATACGTCTCCCCATCATGTTGCCAAGCTCCCTTACAGAGAAGTTAATATATATTAAAAAAAAAAAAAAAAAAAAAAAACAACACAATTTCATGATATGCAGATGTGCTAAACATTGGTGCTATGCTAGGTTCAATCTATTTGGACTAATGCCAGCTTCAAAATGATACCTCACCCAACATGCGGACATGCTATCTTACTGAGTTACTGACAAATATGGTGAAAACATTGTCATAACCTGAAAAAAATATTTCTCTGCAACTGTGTTAGACAGAGGTCATGCACTAATGTGCAAATTTAGCCAGACTCCAATTCAAAATGATACATTATTCATCATGCTGCCATAACCCCTTTATAGAGATACTGACTAAATATAATTAAGATTAGCATTTTCATAAATTGAAACCCACACCTCTGCAAGTGGACTACACAGACTTCATGTATCGTTGTGAATTACTCCAGACTGATACCAACATTAAAGTGATGCCTTACTCATCACACTACCATCCTTCTGAGAGAGCGATACTGAGAGAAAGCAAACGTTCCCTCTGTTTTCCACATCACTGGTCAAAACAGATGGAATACATGGGACTTGGATTCCACTGTTGGTAGCAAGTTCTTTCTTGGCTACAAAGTCTGTCAGAAGTCCTTCAATCTCGGACAGCTCACCTGTCAGGGTATCACATTCATCTGGATCCAGTGAAATCTTCATCCCATTACATGCTTGCTGATCAGAACCATCTTGGAATATAATGCACCTCTGGAATGCATCTGTCTAAACACCTTGCACAACTTGAATAACCCCAAAGAGCCTCAGAAATGCTACCCCAACATGTTTAAAACACTTTTCTCTCTTCTCTGCATCATATACACTACTGGTATTTCTCTGTTTACCTTACTGTATAGTGAGATGAGCATTTGTTAAATTAACACTTGCATCACAACTGTTGCTTACTTAACCACTACTAAGTGCCTCACTGCTCACATTGGAAAAACTGTTCTTCAAATTACTCGCGTCCCTTTTTCAAACCTTCTTGTGATAATCTCTGTAATAATCATATTTGCTTCTATGTAAATATGATGCAATACTAACACTGTACTTGAACTGCAATTTCCGCCCAGTGGGTGTGGCTGAAAAGAGCCCATCGACCAGTCCACCTACCCAATATACAAAATAAAATACATTAAAAAAATGCCTTTCAACTTCTTCTGCTTTCATACACCCAAAACAACTTATAGGTATCCATTCTAAAGACTTAAAGACTATCCTCCATTGCAGAATTAAACACTTGTGCTGTCTTGATTGGTTTCTGACCCAGCACACCCCCATCTATGAAAGACCGCCCCCTTTGCATATAACACACAGCAACCTTTTAGCCATCTTCAAAACCCAACCTACCTTAATGGATGGGTAGCTGTAAACTTGTACAAGAAGCTTACAGTCAGATGAACTAGCTAGGCTTCTTGAAGTCTCTCTGGCTGTAAGCTCAGTAACAACTTATGAACCTGCATAAGAAATATAATTCCTAACCTGGAGGTGTGCTGCATAGTGGACACATATTAGGACAGATTTGTATAGACTAATATCCCTTAGACAGCAAAACCTCACACAATGTTGGTGTGCTCCTTTACAGAGATACTGACGCAAATATGGAAAATATCAATTTGCATTTCATTATTACATTTCTGCTGGTTTGCTAGACAGAGATCTGTACTGGGAGCACATCTGTCTGGATTAATGTCAGCTTCAGATTCACAGCTTCATAGATGAATACTAGGGTAACTGCCATGAAGGGCCAATTTAAGCCTAGCCAATATTCCAAGGTCAGAAAAAAACTCTGCACTTTGTGTCTATGAGGTGACATCCTTACCTATTATCCTAAACTCACCCCCACTCAGAGAAGGTATTCAGAATACTTTACTCATCAGGCTGCCACGATCTGCAGACCAAAACAAAACAAGACACAACACACAAAACAAAACACAAAAAACACGAACAAAACACAGTATTGCATCTCTGCAGATATACCAAATAGAGTTCATGCATGGGGTGGGGGCTGCATGCTACTATAACAAGAAAAAATAAATCACCACTTCAAAGATTATTTTTGGTTCTCCATACATAACATACTATTAAGATTTAGCTGCATGCAAATTCTGTCATCCCAGTAAACCACAACATGTAGATGTCTGCATGGACCTGAACTGCAAAAAAGAAAAAAGAGCACTAACACATGTATATAGGCCTACTGCTGACACAAATTACAACATTTTATACACAGTGGATATAAAAAGTGTACACACCCCTGTTAAAATGCCAGGTTTTTGTGATATAAAAAAATGAGACTACAATAAATCATTTCAAAACTTTTTCCATCTTTAATCTGACCTATTACCTGTACAATTCAATTGAAAAAAAAAAACTGTTAGGGGAAAAATATAAAAAATAAACATACAATAAGCTGGTTGCATAAGTGTGCACACCCTTAAACTAATACTTTGTTGAAGCACTTTTTGATTTAATTACAGCATTCAGTCTTCTATGTAACACCTGCCATCAATTAAAGAGATTCTTGATTAACCCCAAATAAAAGTTCAGCTGTCCTAGTAGGATTTTTCCCGACATTTACTCAGTTGCCTACTACCACAAAAGCCATGGTTCGGAAAGAGCTTACAAAGCATCAAAGGGATCTCATTATTGAAAGGTATCAGTCAGGAGAAGGGTATAAAAAAATTTCCAAAGGGTACAAAAAAATTTCCACAGCATTGGATATTCCATGGAACACAGTGAAGACGGTCATCAAACAGTGCAGAAAATGTAGGATAACAGTGACATTGCAAAGAACTGGACGTCCCTCCAAAATTGATGAAAAGACCAGACGAAAACTGGTCAGGAAGGCTGCCAAGAGACCTACAGTAACACTTAAGGAGCTGCAGGAATTTCGGGCAAGTACTGGTTGTGTACTACATGTGACAACAATCTCCCGTATTCCCCATATGTCTGGACTATGGGGTAGGGTTGCAAGAAGGAAGCCTATTTCTGGAAGTACTGGCTGTGTACTACATGTGACAATCTCCAGTATTCTCCATATGTCTGGACTATGGGGTAGGGTTGCAAGACGGAAGCCTTTCCTTACACAGAAAAACATCCAGGCCCGGTTAAAATTTGCAAAACAATACATCAAGTCTCCCAAAAGCATGTGGAATATGTGTTATGGTACGATGAGACCAAGGTTGAATTTTTTGGCCACAATTACAAAAGGTACGATTGGTGAAAAACTACTTCACATTACCAAAAGAATACCATCCCCTTGGTGAAGCATAGTGGTGGCAGTATCATGCTTTGGTGTTACTTTTCTTTAGCTAGAACTGGGGCTTTAGTCAAGGTGAAGGAAATTATGAACAGTTCTAAATATCAGTCACTTTTGACCAAAAACCTTCAGGCGTCTGCTAGAAAGCTGAAGATGAAGAGGAATTTCACCTTTCAACATGACAATGACCCCAAGCGTACATCCAATTCAACAAAAGAATGGCTCCAACAGAAGAAAATTAAAGTTTTGGAATGGTCCAGCCAGAGCCCAGATCTACATCCAATAGAAAATCTGTGGGGTGACCCTGAAGAAGACTGTGCACAAGAGATGCCCTCGCAATCTGACGGATTTGGAGCACTTATGCAAGGAAGAGTGGACAAATATTGCCAAGTCAAGATGTGTCATGCTGATAGACTCCTACCCTAGAAGACTGAATGTTGTAATTAAATCAAAAGGTGCTTCAACAAAGTATTAGTTTAAGGGTGTGCACACTTACCAGCTTACTGCAAGTTTTTAATTTTTTAGTATTTTTTCCCCTAACAAATTTGCTTGTTTTTCAATTGAATAGTACATGTTATACATCACATTAAAGGTGGGAAAAGTTTTGAAATTATTTATTGTGGTCTCATTTTTTTATATCACAAAACCCTTTCATTTTAACAAGGGTGTGTACTCTTTTAACATGCACCGTATGAAACTATACTTTTTCATACTACATTCCCTACTAAACCTTAAGGTAAAATAATGCAAAATATACATGTTTTGTGGGAACCAGATGGCAAAAAACAGAGCACCCACATGGTTGTTTAACAGGAGTGCTGATGGTCCTAGACAATACAGGAATATAGTTCTGTAATCTGATGAAATGCTACAGCAAATTTCTCAGAATATTGCCATGAACTTCAGCTTCCAAAGGCACTTAGCTGGTAATTCCTTGCCAGAATGCCATACTTTACTCAGATCAGACTACAAAAAGTTTTAATTCTGTAAAGTTTTAACTTCATTTTTGGGAACACAGGATTACCAAAACTCCTCTGCAAACTCGATGATTCCTACAGTTTTACTTAGCTTGTTAATTTCCAGTGCAAATTTACAATGCATTCCAAATAGTTACTGCATTGTTCATTGTATGAAGAGCGTTGCTGTTTTCTTTGTATGGTCAACACTACTTGTATTAAGTAACTGGAGCAGAGGGAGAGGTGGCACTTCACTGCCAGGTCAGACCCGAATGGCTGTTGCCTAGAATGTACAATTGTGTAACCTGCACTTACTCATGATAGTAGATGTTTGAATTCTTCATCACTGCAGTAGCATTAGGCTATAAGGGTTGTTTTTCAGCCCAGGAAACAACCACCTGGCAGCTTCACATAGCTCTGGCATCCCTCTCAGCATATATACACCTTCACCATCAGTCTATCGCTGCAGACTTGCTAGCCCCAAGGAGAGAAATCAGCAGCCAGAGTGATAACTTCTTCAGAAATTTCTTGCCCAAAAAAAAAGAGAGACGAAAGTACAGTTGGGTACACTTACCATAAATATAGATGTTAGAGTGTATTCACTGTTGCAGTCATTACATTTGGGTTATCTGCCTGCAGGTAGCCCTCAGCCTGCCTGAATATCAAAGTCTTGGATTCCTGCGTTGGATGCTGTCTCTTCTTCCATGACGTCAGGGGTATAAAACATGCAGCCGACGCCATTACATCAGTTTTTCTTGCCCCAGATGTCAGGTGTCCCCATAATGGGAAGCAATTATATATGTTAAGTTACACCTCCAACAAAAAGCAAATACATCAGAAAGCTGAAATACACTAAAGAAGAAGAAAGGTATAGCCAAGAGAAGTCAGGGGGCTGGAGGGAGGGTAACCAGGACTGCAACAGTGAATACACTCCAACATCTACATTTATGGTAAGTGTACACTACTGTACTATGTTCATGTTTCACTGTACAGTCATTACATTTGGGTTGATTCCCAAAGCTAAGGAAGGGAGGAAGAAGCTAAAGAGCATTAGGACCAGCTATTAAGCCCTGCAAGACCGCAGTGGCAAAACCAGCTCTGGATTTAGGAAAAAATAGGCATGTGGTAAATGCTTGGTGAAGTTATGTACACAGCTCCAGGTAACAGCGTCTAGGATGTCCCTGGTAGGGACACCTCAGAGGCTGTAGAGGTAGATGCAGCCCTGGTGGAATGCGATCTTATCCCCTGAGGGGTAGGTTTTCCATAGTGCTTACGGCAGAAATGAATGCAATGGGCTATCCATTTAGAAATGGTTTGCTTTGAAATGGCCTTCCCCTCTGCGGCAAAGCCAACTAGCAGCTGTTCAGATTTTCAGAGAGGCTTAGTCCTGTCCAAATAAAATCTAAGTTGTCTGTGCACGTCCAAAGAGTGCAGTAGTCATTCTCCTTTGTTTTGTGGATTTGGGAAAAAAGTAGGCAAATGAATGGACTGATTAAGGACCACACTAGACACCACCTTGGGCATAAAGGAAGGATTGGTCCTGAGGGACACCCTGTATGCATGGAAGATGAAGGGCTCCACTGCCATGAGGGCCTGTAATTCAAACACTCTTCTTGCTGAAGTGATGGCTAGAAGGAAGGTCGTTTTCCAAGAAAGAAATTTCAACTCTGCAGTTGCAGCTGGCTCAAAGGGAGATAGAGTGAGCTTTTCCAATACAAAGTTAAGGTCCGAGGCTGGAGTAGGGGCTCTCCTGGGTGGTCTTAAATTTTTGGCTCCTCTGAGGAATTGCTTTAGCAGGGGGTGAGACAGGAGGGGTGGTTCAGATTTATAATGTGCTGAAATAGCAGAGGCATCAATTTTAATTGACTAGAAGGAAAGGCCCTTGTGGAGCATCTGTTAAATACTGGAGAATATGCGGTAAGCTGGGCACTGTTGTGCCCCCCCCGAGTCTGGCTCCAGGAACAGTATCTTTCCACTTTTCAGCATAGGATTTTCTAGTACTAGGCCTCCTTGCCTCCAGAATGATATCTAGCACCTGCTTACTGAGGGATGCTATAGGAGAGCTCAAGGAATTAGCCAGGCTGCAAGGTTCAGTGTTTGAAGCCGAGGGTGCAGAATCTGTCCCTCCTGCTGGGACAGCAGGGAAGGGGGTTCTGAGGCAGGTGCCATGGTTCCAGCAGTGACATACTGCACAAGAGGGTGTTACCAGTGCTGGCATGGCCAGTCTGGTGCAATCAATATTGTCCTTAATTTGTCCTGTTTGATTTTTAGCAGAACCTTCGAGAGGAGAGGCAGAGGGGGAAAGGCATAAACAGAGGCTTTCCCAAGTAAAGGACAGGGCATCCACTTTCCAAGCTTGACTGTGGGAAGTTCTTGTGCAAAATTTGTCCAATTGGTAGTTTTGAGGGGAGGCAAACAGGTCTATCTCTGGATTCCCCCATTTGTTTCTCAAGAGGTTAAATATCTTTGGTTCCAGTTTCCACTCGTGTGGGTGCATGAGATTTCTGCTCATCATCTGCCAGTGAATTTAGCTGGTCTGGCAGGAAATGAGCTTGTAGGTGCACTTGGTAGCTCAAGGCTGTGTTCCACAGAGCCATGGCTAGTCTGCAGAGAGTGTACGAGTGGGTTTCCTCCTGCTTGTTTATGTACCACATAACTGTGGGGTTGTCTGTCTTTACCAATAACTGTCCTGGAAGAATTGTCAGGGAAATCTGTACAGCTAACATTTCTTTTTGGCTGATATGCAGATGCATCTGACTCAGGTTCCATTTACCCTGAATGCACTGCCCTGCCAAGTAAGCCCCCCATGCATAGTCTGATACGTCTGTTAGGGTTTGGGCGGCAGGGGGTAGAGTGAATGGGAGCCCCTTGTGGTGGCAGGCCTCTTCCCGCCAAAGAAACTCTGCCTTTATACAAGGAATGATAGGAATCATTGACTCCAGGTCCTGAGAATGTTGACACCATAGGCTTTTTAGATACCATTGTAGTTTCCTCATATACAGTCTTGCACATGGAATTAGTAGAATGCAAGAGGCCATGGAACCCCAGAGGTTGCAGGATTTTCCTTGCAGATAGCTGGGTCTTTGTGGCCAGTAGTTTGAAGTAGGTTGTCAAATAAACTTGCTTCTCTGGCGTGAGGTAAGCCATCTGGGAAGATGTGGTTCAAGCTTGTCCCCAGGAATACAATTTGTTGGCAGGGTACTAGATGAGATTTCTATTTGTTTATGGTGTACCCCAGCGAGGTTAGAAGTTTCTTTACAAATGCCAAATGTTTTAGTAGCATATCCTGGCTTTCTGCCTGAATTAGACAATCATCCAGGTTTGGGTATTTATGACCATTTCTTTGCCTGCAAAATGCAATGGCTGGAGCTAGACACTTTGGCTTATCTCCTGCGCCCAGGGTATTCACAAAGGAAAGTGCAGAGAACTGATAGTGCATAGAGCCTGCTCTGAAGGGTAGGTATTTCCTACAAGATTCCCTTACTGGAATGTGCAGGTAAGCTTCCTTTAAGTCTAAGGTTACCAACCAGGCATCTTTGCCTAGCATAGGAAGCAGCTGTTGAAGTGTTAGCATTTTGAATTTTGGGATTACCAAAAAGGTGTTTAGAATAGAGAGGTCCAGAATAGGACACCAGGAGCTGTCTTTTCTGGGTACCAGGAAAAGTCTTTAGTAAAAACCTTGTCCCCTTTCTTCTGCTGGGACAGGCTGAATAGCCCTGGCACTTAGAAGAGAGAGAACCTGATGAGCCTCTACCCAATGATTTGGTAGGTCTGGTCAACCGTTTGGGGTTGGTAATGTGTGTAAGTGGAACCTGTATCCTTGGCAAACTATATTTAAAACCCACTTGTCCTGGGTAATGAATTCCCAGTTTTTGCATGCAGGGCGATCTTTCCCCCTAAGGGAGCAAGCAGCTGAGCAGGGCTTGGAAGGTTTAAGGTTAAGTCATTGTGACATTTTTCCATGGGGGGGGGGTGTCTTACTACTTCCAGCTTTGGAAGTGGGAGCCCCCCACTGCTTAGACCTGCGAGTACCTTGAGACTGCAGCCTAGGTGGTCTGCTGTTCCTGGGTTTGGACTGAGAAGACCTGGAAGAGACTGGAAAGGACCAATTCTTAGAAGGCCAATGACTACTAAATCTGGGAGGATGTACTTGCAGGAATTCTTTAACAGTCTGCATAGATTTAGCTTTTTCCTCCATCTTTTTAAGGACTTATTCGGCTTTGTTGCCAAATAGGTGGTCTTGGTTTAAGGAAGCATCCAGTAATTTAGCTTTAAAATGATCTGACAAATTTGGCTCCTTTAGCCACCATGCCTTCCAAGTACAGACCCAGTGACAGCAGCCCTGCAAGATGTTTCTAAAGAGACAAAACCACATTGCAAAGTATTTTTACCAACTTGTTCAGCAAAATGCATTAAATCCTGTAATTCTTTATTTTCAGCACAGTCAGGAATCAACATCATTTTCTGTTCAAGTAGTTCCATAATATGCTGCTGATAATTTAACATATGAAACTGGCAGTTTAAGGCCAAAGTAGCAGAAGTGTATACCTTCTTACCCCATCTGTCCAAGGCCCTGGAATCTCTATCAGAGGGGGTATGGTTTTTGGCAGTAGTAGCCTTAATGCCTTTAGGTCCTTGGGAAATGTTCTCTGGGTCCGCAGTAGGATCCTTGAAGAGCAACTTGTGAGAGTCAGGTACTCTGTAGTACCTGTCAGGTTTCCTGGGAGCTGGAGGTAAAGTGTCTGGGGTCAAGCTGGATTCCAAGAAGGCATCATCTACAATGTCCAGGACAGGAGGGATAGCTAAAGGCCTGTGTTGAGGGAAGAGTAAGAATTCCCTAAGCCTCTTTTTGGAGTCAGAGTAATCCTGGCTTTCCCAGTGGAAATGCTCCACAAGAGAGTGTGCAAGGTTTCTCCAAAAGAAAAATCTTCTGGAGGGGAAGTAGAGGGAATGGAGTCCTCTGCATCAGAATCATCATAAATAGATAAGGGAAAAACCTAGTCATCAGAAGAAACAAATTTCAGAATCCTGATCAGAAGGAAAATTAGTTCTAGGTCTCTTAGAGGGAGAAGGGTGACTTCCCCTGATTAGAGTAATAAGGTCTTCAGACATTATTTGTTTTTTAGGCATAGGGGCCCTGGCCATGCGGTCTGGGCATCAGTTTTCTAGGCGTGGATAGAGTTTTAGGCCTTGAAGAAGAAGAAGATGGCGTCAGTTTAATATGCAAGTCAGTAGGCCTGAATACACCCTCAGAAGTCGGTTCCTGCACAGTGGCTCCGGACTCATCCAAGGTGGAGACATCCACAGGTTCCATAGTCGAAGCAGCATCTCGCTGCATACCGGACTCCGAATGGGTCTCAGTAGAGGCCTGCGAATCTGAAGTAGCGGCATCAGGGGCTGCGAAAGCACCTCACTGAGTACCGGTGAACTGGCGACTAGCTTAACGGAAGCGTCGTCGGCAGCTTTGGACCTATGCAGTCTGTCTCTGTCTATCTTTGCATTTTTTTGGAATATCGGTAGTTTGGTGGCTTACCGAAGCCATTTCTGGATAACTGAACAGATGCGAAAATGAACAGATGACAAATAGTTCGAGGATTGAATAAGGCACAAAACTGACAGCGTGGGACATTGTGGTTTGGGCCTAAGCAAGGAATGCAGTACGAATGAAAATCTTTGAGGTATTTGCTTTCCACAAGTAATGTAATTGTTAACTTTTATTGACATCGGTATAGAGGAAGAAAAATGATCCCCAATGGGGTACTTAGCTTTGTTAAAGACTTCGGATTTGAAACTCTAAAACGAAAATTTCAGGAGTCGGCCGACCGGCACTTGCGAACTGCTTCTGCTTCGGCCACTGCACGGCAAGAAAGACTGATGTAATGGTGTCGGCTGCATGCTTTATACCCCTGACTACCTGATGTCATGGAAGATAAGACAACAACCGACGTAGGACCCAAGACTGACAATCAGGCCAACTGAGGGCTACCTGCAAGCAGATAACCCAAATGTAATGACTGCAACAGTAAAACACGAAGAACATCACTGTGTTCCCCAGCCTGCGAGCTTTCAGAAGAAACTTCAAAATGAGATGCAAAAGGGGGTAGGCATAAAGACCGGGAGGCCAAGCATGAACCAGTGCATCTCTGGGGACTTCCCCCTGAGGGGGATTCAGAGTGAAGAACTCGATGCATTTCGCATTGGAAGGAGATGCAGAGAGATCGCAGCAAGGCCGACCCCACTTGAGGAAGATCTACTCTGCTACCGAAGGATTCAGAGAACACTCATAAGGTATCAGGATAGTTCTGCCGAGCCTGTCTGCTAGAATGTTGGACCATAACAGGAAGTGCGTTGCCACCAGAAAACGGCCAGTAGAGATCATCCATTCCCACTCTCATGGCTTTGCAACAAAGGGGGTAAAGATCTGGTTCCTCCTTGTTTGCTGATATACCAAACTACCAACATGTTGTCCATCTGAATCGCAATAGTCCCTAGAGGAAGATGGGCACGATGGGCCTGCAACACCAGAAGAACCACCCTCATCTTCAGGAAGTTTACATGCAAACTGGTCTTGGACGGGGGACCACATGCATTGGACTGTCCTTCCTGAGCAATGCCCCCCCCCAGCTGGGAGGCGTCTGTGGTCACCGTGGTATTGGGAAAGTACAGAAAAAAGGGTCATCCCCTGACAAGATCCAGGGGAAAAAATCCACCACCAAAGAAAGTCCCTGCAAACCTGGGAGATATGGACTGGATAGGATAATAGTAGATCTAACAGAGACCATTGGACAGCAAGCGTCCACTGAAGAATTTGCATATGTAATCGTGCAAGGGGTAGCAGATTGATCATGGCTGCCATGGATCACAGCTCCCTGAGAACAGTCTTTGCTGTGGAAAATGGAGCCTGACGAATATACAAGACATGTACCCTTAGACTTTATACCCTTTCTGGAGTGAGGTAAACTTATTTGGATGGTATCCAACTGAGCCCCAATGAATTCTAGGGTCTGAACAGGGACCAGTGACGACTTGCTGAGATTGATGGTAATGCCCAGTCTGTTTGCTAACAATAGAAAAAACAAAAGTGACCGTTTGGTTCAACCCACGAAATACACACACAATATCCAAACGGACAATCCTCTGCAGCCGAAACTGGCAAAATAAATCCACCGGAGACCACGTAAAATGCAAAGATTTAATCATATATCCACAGAATAAAATAGATTTGTCCACAAAACTTGGTAGGTTAAGCGCTTTCACTCGACAAGCGAGTTTCATCAGAACACTGATTGAATACACCTGTGGTTCATTTATACAAAAATTGGCGCCAAAAATATCATGAAACATTAAAAACAGCTACTTTAAAATATATTATAATTCATGTTAAAAAACTTTGAAGTAATAAAAATATTGTAAGACTGCTATAAATAACATTGTATATGCTTGCTTGTACAAAAATTAATTATTTAACAATAACAAAGGTTTTATTGACAAAAAATCATTAATTCCTGGATCTGTATTGGCATTTGTTAATACCTGCCAATAAAGCTCTCTATATGCTAAATAATTTTTTATATTTCCTCCCCTAGGGTTTTTCTTAACATCTATAATGGCAAACTTAAATTTATGTTCCTCACCATTTTCGATCGTATGCCTTGCCAAGGCATTCTTTGTGTCCTTCCTTTTTATGCAATAAAGATGGGAGTATATTCTTTGTCTAAACTCCCTCTCAGTCTTCCCTATATAAAATGAGGGACAGACTGAGCACAAAGCTATATACACAACCATTTTAGTCCTACAATTCCCTTTAAGTGCTAATATACTATTTCTATTGTAATTCAGTAGTATAATAGGGCTTTTATCATATATATAGGGACATTGTTTACAAAAACCACATCTACTTGTATGTACTTCTTCTACAACTTTTTTCGAACTAATATTTCGCTCCAACAGGCTTTTGATATTCTTGCCCATTTTGTTAATAAAACGTGGAGCTGTCCCTACTATATCTGCTACATCTTCTTCATCCCTTAAAAGATGCCAATTGTTATATAAGATGTTCTTAATGATGTGGCTGAATGGCCCATATTCTATAATACAGGCCCTATTGTAATTAATTTTCCTTTTGGTCCCTAACGTGTCTACTTCATTAGAATTAGTCTCGGATGTACTGAGATGTATTTTTAACTGACTCAGGGTATCCATAGTCGCTGAGGTATTGTTAGTCCCCAGCAAAGATGTGTATATACCACCTCTCTGACTCATAACATAATTAGAAATATCCTTCATAATTTCTAACTCATAACCTCTTTCCAAAAATAAAGATGTTATAAATTCAATTTCAGAAATAGTGTCTGCTAAGTCAGATGTCATTCTTATAGCCCTAATGCACTGGCCTTTATATATGCTTCTTTTTACATTAATAGGATGGAAACTTCTATAATCCAAATATGAATTGGTAAAGGTGGGTTTTCTAAAAAT
This sequence comes from Protopterus annectens, assembly GCF_019279795.1. NCBI lineage: Eukaryota > Metazoa > Chordata > Ceratodontiformes > Protopteridae > Protopterus > Protopterus annectens. The sequence continues at coordinate 1,423,278,425 of NC_056735.1, forward strand.
TCTAGATTTTAAACACCCATTTTCAACACTTACCAGAGTATCTAAGTACGGCACCCCCGTTGCATTATGTTCAGATGTAAATTTTAAATATTCATTACTAGAATTAATAAAGTCCAAAAATTCTGAAAAGCCGGTGGTGTCCCCTTTCCATAAAATGTATAAATCATCTAAGAAGCGGGAGTAATAAACTATGGAAGCATAATATGGACTGTTAAAAATAGTCATTTCTTCCCAGTCTAACATAACCAGGTTAGCGAATATGGGTGCGCAAGCCGCACCCATAGCCACACCTCTGGTTTGTTTGTACATCTCCCCTTCAAAATAGATGAAATTATTTTGCAGGACAATGCTCATCAATTCTACTAACAAAGATATCCAGTCCCATGAAAGCTCAGAGTATTTCCTCAAGCTTCTAGTGAAGGATTCTAATCCTTCGTCTATGGGTATACTGCTGAACAGATCTATAACGTCCACAGTTGCAAATATAATGTTCCCATAGTCCATATTCAGTGGATAATTTTTTAAAAATTCCCATGAATCCTTCACTAGATGCTTAACCTTCATATAAATGGGTTTTAATAAAGTGTCAATAACCACCCCTATATGAAAAGTTTTGGATTTACTTCCAGAAATTATGGGACGAAATGGTGGATTTTGGATATTTTTGTGTACCTTTGGAATACCAACTATGGTGGCCATAGTGGGATACTCTACCTTCATATATTTGTATAGGTCCTCAGTAATTCTTTGTTCCAAAAAATATTCCTCAAGGTACAGATCTATTCTTCTGTATGCAATATTTAACTCATTGAGTGAAATGGTATTGTAATTGCCTGAATTATGCAAGATGTCAAAAATAACTGCTTTGTATGCGGTGGTGTCGTAAAAAACGGCCCCTCCGCCTTTATCAGGCTTCATTACCCTGATGTTTTTATTATGCTGTAACTCATATAAAACCTTACCCTCTTCCTTAGTTAAATTTAGCATTCTCTTATGTTTATTGCTAGCTTCATGATTGACCGCATATATTCCTTTGATTACTCTATTTTCAAACTTTAAGATACTAGGGTTAGCCATGGGAATGTAACAACTCTTTTTCTTTAATCTAACAGGCTCATTTTGGACTACTATCCAAAGGGATGAAATTCATTCCAACGCCTAAATTTAACCTAGTTGACAACATTTTAGAGGTTAAAAAAAAAAAAAAAAAAAAAAAAAAAAAAAATATACTAGGAAATTAAATTTAGCAGTATCCTTTGAACATAAGGAAAATGAGATTTGTGATAATACTGTTAGTTTACCTGAGGTAAACACGGTCCGGATGAAAGACCAAGTAAGGAGGTTTAGCTGATTGTGCTTGGAGCTCTGAAACTCTCTTGGCCGATGTAATGGCTACTAAGAAGGCAGTCTTGAATGACAAGAATTTGAGATCTACCGTAGCCGCTGGTTCGAAGGGGGGGGGGGGGCGGTCAAGGCCTGGAGAACTAAGGAAAGGTCCCAAGGAGGAACCGCTTGTTTTACAGGGGGCCTGAGAAGGAAAGTACCTTTAAGAAAAATTTTACACAACTTGGCTGACATGAGTGGACTGGAGTCATGACCAATGTGATAATGTGAAATTGCCGCAAGTTGTACTTCGACTGTGGAACTGCTGGCACCATCGTTAAAAAGAGTGGTTAAGAAATCAAGCACTAAAGGGAGAGGAACTGTGAAGGGGTTCAGGCCTTGCCGCTCTGCCCACAAAGAAAACAGTTTCCACTTGCTACGGTAAACTTTCCTAGTGGATGGTTTATGAGCTGCCACCAGGATCGCCTTAACAGGGGACGAAATACCGGGAGTCCTGATCAAGAGTGGAACTGGAGCAGCCAAGCGGTCAGCTTCAGGTTGTCCAGGTTCGGAGGAGATAGGCAGGATGGATGAGATATGAGATCCGGAATGGGATCTAGAATCCAAGGGGGATTCACCGAGTGAGACCTTAGGAAGGGGAATCAGATCTGTCGAGGCCAAAACGGAGCAATGAGAATCCTTCTGCAACCCACCCAAGAGGCTTTCAGAAGAACTTGGAGCATCAGAGGCAAGGGTGGATAAGCATACAGAAGACCGGGTGGCCAAGCATGCACCAGAGCGTCTCTTGGGGAACCTCCTGGAGGAGGTATCAGAGCGAAAAAACTGTCGCACTTGGTGTTTGAGGGAGAGGCAAAAAGATCGCATGAAGGAGTTCCCCACCGTGCGAATATGCGTTCCGCTACTTGAGAATTGAGAGACCACTCGTAAGGGGTCAGAATGGTGCGACTGAGCTTGTCCGCCAGGATGTTGGACCGACCCGGAATATGCGTTGCTATTAGAAAGCGGTTGGTGGAGATTGCCCATTCCCAAACTCTCATGGCTTCTCGACAAAGAGGGTAAGACCTTGTTCCTCCTTGCTTGTTGATATACCAGACAACCGACATGTTGTCCGATTGAATCGCAATTGTTCAAGGGAAGAAAGTCCTGAAGTGCTAGCAACGCTAGGAGCACTGCTCTCATCTCTAGAACGTTGATATGCAGTAAGGTCTCTAAATCGTTCCACGTGCCTTGGACGGTCCGGCCCGCAAAATGCCCCCCCACCCGAGGCGGGAGGCGTCCGTGGTCACCGTGGCGAGAGGGGGAGAAGCACAAAATGGGCGGCCTCCGTGGAGATCTGGGGAGTGAAGCCACCACAGGAGGGACCGCTTGCAAGCCTTGCTGATCGCAATGGGATGATGCATAGGAAGAGCAAGGTATGACCACTGTACTAAGAGAGTCCACTGGAGGATGCGCATATTGAGCCTGGCGAGAGGAAGAAGTGCTATAGCAGACGCCATGGACCCTAGAGCCCTCAGGACAAACTCCGCCGGAACAGAACTTGAGTGGAGAATGGCCCGCACCTGGAGCTGCAGATTTTGAACTCTGTCCGCAGTGAGGAAGGCTTTTAAACTCCTTGTGTCTAACCTGGCCCCTATAAAATCTAAGAGCTGTGTGGGCGCTAGGTTGGATTTCTTCGTATTTATAGTGATGCCCAGATTGGGAGCAAGATGGAGAAAGGAGTCTCGCGCCAATAGTAGTAGATGCCTTGTTGGGGCGGTAAGGAGCCAGTCGTCCAGGTAGGGGAAGACCTGCACCCCCTGAAGCCTCAGGTGGGCTGCTACCACTGCTAATACTTTGGTGAACACCCTGGGGGCTGTGGTGAGACCAAAGGGAAGGACCCGGAACTGGTAGTGACTGGCTCCCAGCCGGAAGCGGAGAAACCTCCTGGAGCGCCTGTCCATTAGGATGTGGTAGTACGCATCTTTGAGGTCTATGGAGCACATCCAGTGATTTTCTCCCAGAAGGGGGAGAATAGATTGCAGAGTGACCATTCGGAATTTCTCCTTGGGAACTGCCAGGTTCAAGAGAGAAAGGTCTAAAATTGGTCTTAGATCCCCCGTCTTTTTTGGCACTAAAAAGAACCTGGAGTAGACCCCCTGATCCGATCTGGTCTGGGGGGACGGGCTGGATGGCTCTTTTCTTTAGCAGATGGCCAATTTCTGCCAAAGCGGCCTCCCGTTGACCGGGTGGAACGTCTGGGAGGGACTTCAATTTTGGTAAGTGACGAAAAGGGATACGGTATCCTCTGGATATGATCTGGAGAACCCAGCGGTCTGATGTTATGGACTCCCATGCCGCTAGGTGCTCCAACGCCCGACTGCCCCCAGAGTGGAGCAGGAGGACAAGACCTCAGGGTTGCTGCGCGGGCCGTTCAGAGAAGGGTTCTCTGGACCCGAAGTTCCTGGGAGCCCCTCTGCCTCTAGGGCGGCGTCCTCCCTGTCCTCCTCTGCCATGGAAGGACTGGTTGTCCGGAGCAGGCTGGGATTGCTGCGACTTCTGGAACCACATCTTCTTCTGACCCTTTTGGTTCCTAGAATAGGGCCTCTGGGGTGCAGAGAAGCGGATTCCGACGGCAGACAGCATCTTCCCGTCCTTCTCGCTCTGGGTCAAGGTGTCATGACGGTTTTGCCAAAGAGGGCAGAACCATCAAAGGGGGCGTTCGCAAATGACGCTTTGAAGGGCTCAGAGAAATCACAATGACGGAGCCAGGCCTGACGTCTAGTGACTAGACCTGCCCCTGCGGCTCTAGCGGCGCCTTCCGTAGCATGGGAGAGTAGCCGCATAGAGGTATTGGTAACTGATCTAAGAGTGGCCATGCGGGTGGAGTGCAGCACTTTGTCCTCCTCCGACATGGACTCTGGGGGAGATGCAGCGTATTCTTTAATGAGATCGCGTTGCATCCTAATAACGTGTGCCAAGTAGTTGAGCGCCCTTACCGAGAAGATCGCTGAACTAAACATCCGCTTCCCCAAGCGGTCCATCATCCGAGACTCCTTGCTCGGGGGATGGACTGAGGGACTCTCCTGAGCAAGTTCCCTCTTGGTGGCCGCCGCCGTCAACATGGCATCTACCGGAGGCCCCTTACTCCAATGGGCACGGTCAGACGGTGGACTGAGGATCCTGTCGGGCCTCTTAGGGATTGGCTCCACGCCCTGGTGGTAATGAGGTCCACCAGGGGGTCGGCAGGAGGGGACACCCAAGAGGTAGACGGGCCCGCTTCAAATGCCTCCAAGAACACGGACTCGTCCGAGTAAGACTTGGGGGCAGACCACCCCCCCCTTATACGGAGCATTTCCATGATGTCTCCAAATGAGACATCCTCGGGGGGTGACCGTGGGGAGCCTTCCCCTTCCTTCAAATCCGTGTCTTCCGTGAGAGACTCGGGGGAGTCAATGTGCCTCCTTTTGCACGTATGCTTGCGAGGAACATCCTCTGGGGGGCTGTCAGAGGACTCCTCGCAAGCAGCAACCTGTTCCAGGGGAGCAGCTTGGGGCACAGAAGCGGGCTGTCCCAAGGGCCGGATGGTGGAAGCCTGACCCAGTGCAGAGGGAGCGCGGGACGGAGCCGAAACAAGTGCCGGGGGTCCGGAGACCCTCAACAGGGCCCTCTCCACTACATCAAATGCCGAAGGGGAGCCGACCTCGACCAAAGGATCCGACAATCGGCTCCCCCTCAGATCCGAAGAGTGGATCGGAGCCGGCGCCGAAGCACTCTGATCCGAAGGGACAGTGCGCTCCGACACAGACGGTGCCGAAGGAGCACTGATCCAGGCTCCGAGAGGTCGGATCCGATGCACTCGAGGGCAGGGTCGGATCCGAAGTACCAAGTACTATCGGCGCCGACCCACCCCCGGCTCCGAAGCTGCTCGGCTCCAACTGCTCCGAACCCGGGTAGCGGGTCGGAGAAGGAGCAATGGGCTTGAAAAAGGGGGTCGAGCTCCCCCCCAGGGGGGGGGGGGAGGCAAGAGCACTCCCATCTGCATCTGGGCCTGGATGAACCTTCTCATCATCCGGTCCAGATCAGCATCCGATAGGCTGTACGTTGATCTCGACAAGGCTACCGAGGTAGGCCTCGAGTGCCTCCTCGATAGCCTCGACGGAGATCGGGTCTCCTCCTCCTCAGGTCCCGGTGAAAAACACACTGGAGACCGGAGCCGAGGAGGAGGAGATCCAGCAGACAAGGGGGCCGGGGGAGAAGCCCGCTTGGCTGGCGGGGCCGAAACAGAGGTCTCGGCCTGCCGCTTATGGTGCTTCTCCCTCTGGTCCTTTTTCCTAGCATCCCTCTCCTCCAAACCAGAAACGGGAGGTTGAGTCCCAGGAGGAGGAGGGGGAGCCGGAGAGGGAATAACTGTGGAGATGGTTACCCCCGAAGGAGCGGAGGTCGGAGCCGAGTCCGGCGGCAAGAGGCCCGCCAAAACAAGCTTGGACCTCCGCTCCTTCAATGCCCTGGGGTTGAACCCTGCACAATGGAACATCCAGATGAGAGGTGTTCAACCCCCAGGCATCGAACACACCGAGTGTGGCCATCAGCTGGGGAAAGCTTATGGCCACACTCGGAGCACTTTGAGAAAATAGCCTTGGGCTGCTCAGACATCCCAAGCTAACAAATAAAAGTTACTAGAACTAAAGTAAAGTAACTAAAAAAACAAAAATCACTCACAGGCCCAACACACACACTACGCTACCAGCGAGGGGAGGGATATAAAAATAAGATTATACTCTAAAAAAAAGTAATAATACAAGAGGGAAACCTACACTTTCACACAAATTAACCAAAAAATTTTAAATTTGACTAATTTAAAGACTGAATATATCACTTAGCTGGAAAAAACAATCTGGTCACCATGCGCGGCAAACGAGATCTGAGGTCACGAGGGTAGAGCAGGGCATTATGGGTGAGGGGAGGAGCTGAGAGCTTGGATCCATAGCTGGTAAACCATGCCGGTTCGGATCCGATATCGGATCCATAACCCACAGGTTGCAGACAAATGAATCTCCTACTTCAGATCTCAAGATAACCCTCACCACCATGTCAAAGGCCGATGGGGAGCACACATCCTGAGAAGTGACAATAGGAGCCGCCCTCCTCGGACCCAACAGGGTAGTCTAAGCAGAGATGCCGAGGGGAAGACTGCGCTCTGACAAACTCTGAGCCGAAAGCACCCCCTCAGATCTGATGCAGAGGTTACGGTTCCGAGAGCTCGAATCTGATCTGGTCGGATCCGACACACTCAAGGCAATGGCCGGCATCAAGATACAAGGTACCATTGGTGCTGAGCCCCCTGACCCAGACAGTCCTTGGATCCAACGGCTCAGAAACCGAAGGTCAGATCGGAGGAAAAGTTATTAGAGTGAAGAATGTCTGTGAGCTCCCCACTCCAGAGGGAGAGGGAGTAGGCAAAACTCCCATTTGAATTTGGGTACGGATGAATTTCCGCATCATCCTACTCATCTCTGCCTCGCTAAGGCCACCGATACCAGCCAGGAATGCCAATGAGGGGAAGCCCTAAGAGGAGACTGGGACACCTCCCCAGCTTAGGGGAAAACCTGAGAGTGTGGAGCCGGGGAGTACTCAGTCTGGTGGGAGGCTTAGTTTTAGGAGGAGGCCCCACTGGAGCAGAGCGGTCCGGCGACCACTTCCCTAGGTTTGTCCTCTTTGTGGTGTCATTTTCCTTCCCCAGGCCTCTTGGCAGGAGTTTGAGTCCCAGAGGCCTGGGAAGGGGAAAGAGGCAGCATTAGTAGAAGAAGAGGCCAAAGCCGGGGGTGAGGGGGATGCTGGCCCTGAGGAGGGAAGCAATCCCTTAAGGATAAGCTTATCCATCCATCCTATCCTTAAGGGTCAGTGGGTTGAATCCAGCACAAATTGGACAGGAGGTAAGCAAATGAGCAGCACCCAGTCAAACTACGCACAGAGTGTAGCCATCAGCTGGAGAGAGCTTGTGGCCACACACTGCACTTTCTAAACCCTGGTTTACGGGTATCAGATATACTCCTAACCGGAAACACAAGCGCACACACACACACACACACACACACACACACACACACACACACACACACACACACACACAGAAAAGTTAAGAATTGGGCCAAGAAGGGAAACAACTTTTTTTTTTAAATATATCTGATGCCAAACGCAAATAGGGAAGGTAGGATAGAAAGAAAAAAAAATAGCAAAGAAAGACAGAAAAAGGTAACTCAAAAACTACTCACCAAGAAATATCATTCTGAGCTCAGACCATGGTGCTAGCTGTTTCAGCGGCAAATGAGAACTGAAGGGAGGAAGGAGACATGGGGAATTGTGGGTAAGGGGAGGAGCTTGAAGCTCAGATCAAATAAGAAGTTATGTACCTACCATAACATTCCATGTTAGTTGTCTTCATCTCGCCTTCTTTCTTGCTGGATGGGTTCGGAGCCGAACCTCAGCTCCGACTCGGCCTTTTTCTAAAGCTAGAGAGCTATTTACTGGCTCGAGGCCTCCCCTTATCCCACAATGCTAGGAGTCAGATATCCAGATCTCGTTTGAAAGCGAACACCATGGAAAAAAAAAACACTAGTTCCCACCAAATGTTTACCTACAGTGCTACAAACAGAGGAGGACATAACCTAAAAACAATGTCAACCATAGGAAGAAGGCCTCAAAAGGGATTCTTCGTGGTCCTAACCAGGCTAGGGGGATGGAGGGTGGGACGCAAGAAAGAAGGCAAGATGAAGACAACTAACATGGAACGTTATGGTAGGTACACAACTTCTTAATGTTAAGTTGTCTATCTCGCCTTCATTCTTGCTGGATGGGACAGCATCCCTAGCACCTTAGCCCTGGGTGGCTCATCGAAACAGACTCTTGAGCACAGTGGAACCAAAATCAGCTCGACTCCTGGAGGCCATATCCAACTTGTAATGCGAAATGAAGGTATGAGGAGTGGCCCATGTTGCTGCAGCACAAATAGATTCCATTGGAAGTCTAGCCTGAAAAGCTACCGACGTAGCCAATGCTCTGGTGGAATGAGCTTTTGGTTTTGAAGGAAGTTCTTTAAGTCTCAGTTGGTAGATCAAGGTAATAAGAGAGGCCAGCCACCTGGACAAGGTTACCTTAGAAACTGGCAGGCCCTGCTTCCCCTCAGCATAGGACAGGAAGAGTTGATCTGATTTTCTTGACTGTTTGGTCCTATCCAAATAAAAACGTAACTGCCTGTGAACGTCCAAATAGTGTAACTTTTGTTCATCTCTGTTTGAATAATTAGGAAAAAAGACAGGAAGATCAACAGCCTGACTGAGATTCGTCTCTGAGGGTATTTTGGGCAAAAAGGAAGGATTAGTCCGGAGTGAAACTATCTTTGTGAAAAATAAGATATGGAGGGTGAACACAAAGGGCTTGAAATTCCGATACTCTTCTGGCCGAGGTGATAGCTACTAAGAAGAGAGAGTCTTCCAGGAGAGTAACTTTAAGGAACAAGAAGCTGCAGGTTCAAAAGGAGGGAGAATCAATGAGGTTAATATCAAGTTCAAATCCCACAGGGGGGGGGATCTTTAACCGGGGGTCTAAGTAACATAGTCCCTTTAAGAAAAGCCTTACAAAGTTTGTGGGACATGATACTGGACTCTGATAGGCTAACGTGAAAATTTGCGATAGCAGCCAATTGGACACTAATGGTGTAAGCGGAGGAACCTGCTCGAAAAAGTTCGAGCCAAAAAATCTAAAACATTATGGACAGGGGCTGTAAAGGGGTTTATCTTCCTAGCCTCTGCCCAGAAAGAAAAACATTTCCACTTACTTGCATAAGTCTTTTTAGTAGAAGGTTTGTGAGAAGAAAGTATGATTTCGCTCACTGGCTGAGAAACATGTGGAAGCCTGGCTAAGGTTGGAAGTGGAGCAACCAAGCTGTGAGGTTGAGAGAGTGAAGGGATTGGTGCAGCCCGCCCGACTGATGGATCAAGAGGTCTGGCACTGGGTCCAGACTCCAGGGCTGCTCCAGCAGGTGACTATGCAGGAATGGGAACCAAATTTGTCGAGGCCAGTAAGGAGCAATGAGGATCATCCTGGATCCCAAAGCGGTCGCTTTCTGAATCAGTTTTGGAATTAAAGGAAAAGGAGGGAATGCACAGAGCAGACCCCGGGGCCAATCGTGAACTAGAGAGTCTCTGGGGGAATGGCCTGGGAGGGGGAAGAGAGTGAAGAAGTCACTGCACTTGCTGTTGAGAGGGGTTGCAAAAAGGTTGCAGCATGGTTGACCCCATCTGCGGAAAATTTTGTCCGCTACTAACTAATTGAGAGACCACTCGTGAGGCATAAGGATTGCTCTGCTTAGCCTGTCCGCTATGACGTTGGACTTCCCGGGGATGTGTGTTGCTATCAGAAACTGTTGAGAGGAGATCGTCCACTGCCAGAGTCTGAGTGCTTCTCGACATAAGGGATAGGACCTGGTTCCGTCCTGCTTGTTGATGTACCACACTACCGACATTGTCCATCTGAACTGCAATAGTCCCAGTAGGTAGAGACTCCTGAAGAGCTTGCAATGCTAAAAGTACCGCTTTCATCTCCAAGACGTTTATGTGCAGATGGTACTCTAGGGGTTGCCAGGTGCCCTGGACAGTCCTGCCCTGAAAATGCCCCCCCCCCAATCAGGGAGACATCCGTTATCACAGTGGCAACCGGAGGAGGAAGTACAAACGGTCTGCCCTGAAAAACTTGAGGGGAGACCATCCACCAAGAAAGGTGGTCTTTGCATGATTGGTTGATTATTATGTTGTGAGACATCGGGAGCTGTTGAAAAGACCATTGGGTAAAAAAGCATCCATTGAAGAATCCGCATGTGAAAACGAGCCAGGGGAAGTAATGTGATTGCTGCTGCCATGAGACCCAAGGTTTTCAGTACAAATCTGGCTTGGATTCTCTTGCATTGTAGTAACGTTTGAACATGTCGGCGAATGTCTACCACTCTTTCTAATGGAAGTTTTGCCGACAGTTCTTTTGTGTTTAACATGGCGCCTATAAAGCTTATAGATTGACAAGGCGACAACGCAGACTTTTCGAAGTTTATAGAGATACCTAGCTCTGAGCAAGTTTGGATGGTATAATCCCTGGCTCGAATTAGCTGATGCCTGGTGGAAGCAGTTAGGAGACAGTCATCTAGATATGGAAACACCTGGAATCCTCGCCTTCTCAGGTGAGCCATAACCACTGCCATGCATTTGGTGAACACCCTGGGGGCTGTGGTGAGGCCAAAGGGCAGGGCTCTGAATTGATAGTGACTGGCTCCCAGCCGGAACAGGAGAAACCTCCTGGAGCATCTGTTCATTCTGATATGGTAGTACGCATCCTGTAGGTCTATGGAGCACATCCAAATGTCCAGACCCAAAAAGGGTAGAATGGACTGAAGCGTGACCATCTGGAACTTCGTTCTTTCAACAGATTGGTTTAACCTGCTGAGATCCAAAATTGGTCTCCAGTCCCCTGTTTTCTTTGGTACCAAAAAGAACTTGGGAGTAAATCCTGGATCCTTGCTGATCTGCTGGGACTGGCTGGCTGGCTCTTTTTTCTAGCAGTTTTGAAATTTCTAGTACTGCTTGTTCCCTTAGACCGGGTGGAACATCTGGAAAGGACCTGTTTGTTTGCATGGGGGTGTGGACAAAGGGGATTTTGTAACCCTCGGATATGATAGACTGTACCCATTTGTCTTGTGTGAGCAGCTGCCAGGCTTCTGGGTACAGTGACAATCTTCCCCCGACTGCCTCAGAGAGTGGACAATCGGGCAGCCCCTCAGGGATGCTGAAAGGGTTTGTCAGAAAAAGATTCCCTGCTACCCTGATTTTGCGGACCCCCTCTGCCCTTCGGGCGGCATCTGTTGTTGTTCCCTCCTCTGCCCCTGGAGGGAAACTCACCACGTGTGTCAGGCACGACTCCTTAGGGTTTGCGGAACCACATTTTTCCCACTCTTCTGACCTTTAGGGTATGGTCTAGGAGTAGAAAAAACGGACTACCACGGCAGAGAGAGTCTTACCTTCCTGCTCACACCTGGTAAGGATATCCTTCACCTGTGGTCCCGACAAAGCCGAACCATCGATGGGGATATTGGTGAAGGATGCCTTAAAGGGGTCAGCAAAGTTATATAACCGCATCCAGGCATGTCTTCTCAAAGCTACGCCTGTGCCTGTGGCTCTACTCGCCCCATCGGCTGCATAAGAAATGAGCCGAATGGAGGAGTTAACTATAGAATTAAGGGTCGCCAGCTGGGAGTTCATCTTTTCCTGAGACCCCGCAGCAGATGGATCCTGAAGGGTATCACCCAGTTCCTTAAGGGGATCTCTCTGAAGGCGGGTGAAATGGCACATAGTTCAGCGACCGCATGGAAAAGGTCGCTGAAGAGAACATCCGCTTTCCGTACCTGTCTATTGTCCTCGATTCTTTATTAGGTGGATGGACAGGCACTGAAGGGTCAGCCAACTCCTTAGCGGCTGCTGCAACCACCATGGCATCAAAAGGGACACCCTTTGTAAGAAACTGTTTGTCGGATGGGGCTGTAATGAATTTTGTGGGCCTGCGGGGAGTTGGTTCCACTGTGTCCGGGGCTGTCTACGCCTTCCGAGCCACTACTTCCATGAGCGGGTCGAAAGGCGGAGACACCCAGGAGGTGGAAGGGAGAGAACCAAATGCGTCCAGATACACCAAATCGTCCTCGGAAAGGTTCAGGGTGGTCCAGTTCCCCCTCTGCTTAAGGATCTCAAGGATGTCTGAAAAGGAGGCATTCTCAGAGAGGGGACCTTGGGGACCCTTCCGAATCCTCGAAGTCATTGTCAGAGGTGACTGACTCGGGGGAGTCAACATGCTTCCTCTTACATTTTCTCTTCCGAGGGGGCTCCCCTGAGAAATCAGGGGAGGCCTCGGAAGAGGAAGATGCACACAATGGGGCTACCTGGAGCACTTGTTCTCCACGCTTGGGGTCAGAAGGGTGGACAGAGACTGACGCAGGCACCATGGGGGGAGGAGACACTGGAGTCAGCACGCTCCTCATGACCTAAAAGGCGCCCCTATCAGGCAGAGAAGAGGGTCCCCGCTCCGAAGAGACGTGAACCCCTCCTGGCACTGAGAGGGACGGCCCCGAGGCCAATGTCGGGGCCGAGCTCACCTGCGTCGAGGCCCCGAGAGGGAGAACGGGGTCGGACAAGGGTCCGATGCCACTCGCCCCCTCGGAGGCGACGAGGGAGTCTCGGCGCCCGGATCCCACCAAGAACGGAACCAATGAAGAGATCGGAGCAGAAGGATGGGGCATCGGCTCCGACGTTTCGAGCCCGAACAAGCTCCGGCTCCGAACACGGTAGTAGAGTCGGAGGAGGCTGTTGAAGAAACAGGGATAGCCAAAGTCTGTTGAGAAGGGCTAGTCAACATTTTGGCCAGTGCCTGCGACTTAAGGAGCCTACTGACCACACTCTCTAAGTCATGGTCAGATAGCCTGGAGGACCGAGAGGAATGGGATCTATGGCTCCACTCAGATTGTAGTAATGGGGACCTGGGAGCCGAGCGAACAGACTCTAAGGAGGGGGATCTCGAACGCTTTCGGCTCAGATAGCAAAGTCGCTGCCGACTGAGGTCTCGAAGTGTCGGTTCCAGCCGGAACCGACGAGGAGGCAGAAGCTCCGCTCAGCGTCTGCTCCGAACAGGGAGCTGACGGTTTGGCGTGCTTTAAGGATTTCCCCGAAGGCTTAGCCGGGGATCCTTCAGGCTTTAACAAGCCTCTCAAAATGAGTTTATTCCTATGCTCCTGCAGGACTCTCGGACTGAAAGCATGGCAGACCGAACAAGAGTCCTGCAGGTGTAGGGGGCCCAAACAATAAACACAAGTGTGACCGTCTGTCAGAGACATCTTCTGACAGCAAGAGTCACACTTCTTGAAACCTGAAACCTTGGTGTCTTTAGACATGATAGGAGAGATACCAAGGGAAGTTAAACTAGTGCTTAAAACACTAAACACAGACACACACGTACTAGAATAAGAAGTTATGTACCTACCATAACATTCCATGTTAGTTGTCTTCTCTCGCCTTCTTTCTTGCTGGATGGGTTCGGAGCCGATCCTCTGCTCCGACTCGGCACTTGCTAAGCTCGAGAGCAAATTTTATCAGCTCGAGGCAACCCTATATCCCATGATGCAAGGCGTGACTACCCCGGATCTCATTTGGTAGCTATGAAAAACCCTGCCAGTAACCTTCTTCCAAGAAAGGAAGAAGGAGGACTAAATATGGAAAGAAAATACAGCAAATAACCACTAAAGACACTTCCTACTGGAGGTCCATAGAAAGAATGAACAGTACACAGAGAAGAGTACAATTTCAAGGTCTGTCCAGGCTAGGGGGAAGGAGGGAGGGACGCAAGAAGGAAGGCGAGAGAAGACAACTAACATGGAACGTTATGGTAGGTACATCACTTCTTAATGTTAAGTTGTCAAACTCACCTTCATTCTTGCTGGATGGGACCGCATCCCTAGCACCTCTATCCTGGGTGGCTCAATGGAACAGACTCTTGAGAACTGTGGAACCAAACCTAGCCCTGTCCCTGGAGGCCAAGTCCAATTTGTAATGAGAGACAAAGGTGTGAGGAGTGGCCCAAGTGGCTGCCGCACAAATGGTGTCAATAGGTAGCCTATCCTGAAATGCTGTGGAAGTGGCTAGGCGCCTGGTAGAATGTGCGTTTGGTTTCGAGGGCAGTTGCTTGCCCCTAAGGAGATAAACATGAGAAATGATAGAAGATAGCCATCTGGATAAGGTCACCTTGGAGACCAGAAGACCTTTTCTGTTTTCTGCATAAGAAAGAAACAGTTGATCAGATTTTCTGAATTGTTTAGTTCTGTCCGAGTAATATCCGAGTTGGCGATGGACATCCAAACAATGAAGTTTCTGTTCTGCTCTGGCAGAATAATTAGGGAAAAAAACTGGCAATTCAATAGATTGATTAATATTCGTCTGGGAAGCAACCTTGGGCAAAAAAGATGGATTAGTTCTTAAAGACACTCTATCTTTGTGGAAAACCAAGTATGGGGGACGGACACAGAGAGCGTGAAGTTCAGACAACCTCCTGGCTGAAGTAATAGCAACCAGAAAAATATTCTTCCAGGAAAGAAATTTTAATGAGCATGTAGCAGCCGGTTCAAAGGGGGGCAGAATCAAGGATGCCAGCATTACATTTAGGTCCCATTCCGGAGGAGGATCTTTGACTGGAGGTTTCAGCAGAAAGATCCCTCTAAGAAAGGCTTTGCAAAGCTTGTGAGACATTATGTTTTGATCCGCTAAGCCAACATGAAAATTTGAGATCGCTGCTAGCTGAACCTTAACTGTCGAGGAAGAACCACCGGACTGAAAAATCTCAGCTAGGAAGTCCAAGACTGACTGTACTGGGGCTGTAAAGGGATCTATGTCCCTAGACTTTGCCCAGAAGGAAAAACGCAGCCATTTACTAGCATAAATCCTTCTGGTAGAGGACTTTAGATAAGCTACTATGATATCTCGCACGGGATTAGAAATCATAGGAAGCCTGGCTAAGGAAGGAAGTGGAGCAACCAAGCAGTGAGGTTGAGAGAGAATGAATGGCCTGGTGCAGATGACCCGAATGGTGAGTCAGAAGATCTGGAATTGGATCCAGATGCCAAGGCTGAACCAAAAGATGACGATGAAGGGACAGAAACCAAATTTGTCGAGGCCAGTAAGGGGCAATGAGAATCAATTTGGCTCTCAAGACGGCAGCTTTCTGAATCACTTGAGGTATCAGCAGAAATGGAGGAAAGGCATAAAGAAGTCCCCGGGGCCAATCCTGGGTTAGAGCGTCTCTGGGGGGGATGGCCTGGAAGTGGAAAGTGGGAGAAGTCTGGGCATTTGCTGTTTTGGGGTGCAGCAAAAAGATCGCAGCAAGGGACGCCCCACTTCTGAAAAATCCCGTCCACTACTGATTGTTTGAGAGACCACTCGTGTGGCATGAGAACAGCTCTGCTCAGTCTGTCCGCTAATAGGTTGGATTTCCCGGGGATATGCGTTGCTATCAGAAACCGATGAGAGGAGACTGCCCATTGCCAAAGTCTGAGAGCTTCTCGACACAGTGAATAGGACTTGGTCCCGCCCTGTTTGTTGATATACCAGACTACGGACATGTTGTCCGTCTGAACTGCAATAGTCCCTAAGGGAAGAAAGTCGCTGAGGGTTTGCAACGTTAAAGGCACCGCTCTCATCTCTAGGACATTTATGTGCAGATGGTATTCTATGGGTTGCTAAGTCCCGTGGACCATCCTGCCCTGATAATGCCCACCCCACCCGATCAGAGAGGCATCCGAAGTGACTGTGGCAACCGGAACTGGGGAAACAAACAGTCGACCCTGATGGAGTTGTGGAGAAGACATCCACCAGGTTAGGTGACTCTTGCAAGATTGCGTCACGAAGATCTCGTGACGCATAGGAAGCTGCTGGAATGATCACTGGGTGAACAACATCCACTGCAGAAGACGCATGTGGAAGCGAGCTAAAGGAAGGAGTACGATGGCCGCAGCCATAAGACCTAGCACCTTCAGGACAAATCTGGCCCTGATCTTTCTGCTGAGTAGTATGATCCGAGCATACTTTTGGATGTCCAGAATTCTTTGGTTTGTGAGTCTTGTTGACATCCTGAGTGTCTAATTCTGCGCCTATAAAGGTAATAGATTGGCAAGGAGACAATGAAGATTTTTCGGAGTTTATAGAGATCCCTAACTGGTTGCAGATGTGAAGAGTGTAGTCCCTGGCCTTGAGAAGTTGATGCCTGGTGGTGGCAGAGAGGAGCCAGTCGTCTAGATACGGAAACACCTGGAATCCTTGACGTCTCAGGTGAGCCGTGACCACTGCCATGCATTTGGGTAAACACTCTGGGGGCTGCAGTGAGACCAAAGGGCAGGGCTCTGAATTGAAAATGACTGGTCCCCAGCTGAAAGCGGAGAAACCTTCTGGAGCGCCTGTGAATTTTTATGTGATAGTATGCATCCTGAAGGTCTATTGAGCACATCCAGTTGTCCTTGCCCAAAAAGGGTAGAATGGACTGAAGGCGTGACCATCCGGAACCTTGCCTTCTTGACAAACTTGTTTAGTTTGCTGAGGTCTAAACTTGGTCTCCAATCTCCCATCTTTTTGGGGACCAAAAAGAATCTTGAGTAGATTCCGGATCCTACTTGGTCTGCTGGCACTAGTTGGATGGCTCTTTTTGCTAGGAGCTTTGATACCTCCCGCTTTGCCAATTCCCTTAGACCGGGTGAAACGTCTGGAAGGGATTGATGAGGAACGGGATATCTCTCAAAAGGGATATTGTAACCCCTCGGATATGATCGACTGTACCCATTTGTCTTGAGAAAGGGAACGCCAGGCTGTTGGGTACAGTGACAATCTTCCCCCGACTGCCTCCAAGGGTGGACAGTCGGGCAACACCTCAGGGATGCTGGAAGGGTTTATCAGAGAGAGGCTCCCTGCTACCCTGATTCTGTGGAACCCCTCTGCCCTTAGGGCGGCGTCTGTTATTACCCCCTCTGCCTCTGGGGGTAAACTGACCATGTGCATCCGGCGTGACTCCCTGAGATTTATGGAACCACATCCCTCCCCCCCCCCCTTCTGACCTTTGGGATAGGGTCTTGAAGGAGTGGAGAAATTGACTCCTACGGCAGAAAGAGTCTTGCTGTCTTGCTCACACCTGGTCAATGTGTCCTTCACCTGAGGTCCGAACAAAGCCGAACCATCGAAGGGAGTATTAGTGAAGGACGCCTTAAAGGGGTCTGCGAAATTGCAAAGCCACATCCAGGACTGACGCCTAAGTGCCACTCCTGTTCCTGCGGCTCTACTCGCCCCATCAGCTGCATAAGAAATGAGCCGCATGGAGGAGTTAGCTATAGAATTTAGGATTCCGAGCTGTGAGGCAATCTTTTCTTGAGCCCCAGCAGCTGACGGATCCTGAACTACCTCACCTAGTTCCTTGAGAATCTCTCTCTGAAGCAGGGTAAAGTGACAGAGATAGTTCAGCGAACGCATAGCTAAGGTCGCTGACGAAAAAAATCCGCTTACCGTACCTATCCATGGTCCTAGAGTCCTTGTTAGGAGGATGGACAGGTACAGAAGGATCGGCAAGTTCCTTCTTGGTGGCAGCCACCACCACCATGGCATCAACAGGGACACCCCTTGGTGAGAAACTGTCTGTCTGCGGGGGCCGTGATGAATTTAGAAGGCCTCCTGGGGACTGGTTCCACAGAATCCGGAGCCGCCCACGCCTTTCGAGCCACCACTTCCATGAGCGGGTCGAAAGGCGGAGACACCCAGGAGGTGGAGGGTCGAGATCTGGGAGCAAGAGAGTGGGAAGAGACATCTACAGGCACCGAAGAGGGAGGAGCTAATGGAATTGACCGTTGACTAAGCTCCGGGGCTAGAACACTCCTCATCACATCAAAGGCTCCTCTTCCAGGGAGGCCAGAAGACTCCCGCTCCGAAGAAACAGGAATCCCTGGTCCCGCCGAAAGAGAAGGCTCCAAGGCTGATGTCGGTGCCAAGCTCACCAATGCCGACGCTCCAAGAGGGAGAGCGGGGTCGGACAAGGGTCCGATGCCACTAGCCCCCTCGGAGCAGACAAGGGAGACCCGACGACCGGATCCCTCCAAGGAAGGTCTCAAGGAGGAAATCGGAGTCGAAGACGACGGAACAGACATGGGAGGTATCTGCTCCGGCGCACCCACAGTCAATGTTCTGAGAAGCTCCGGCTCCGAACTCTGAAGGAGAGTCAGAGGAGGAATTTCAGGGGGATGAGGGATAGCGGTCGTCTGCTGAGACGGGCTATGGAGCGTCTGGGCCAGTGCCTGTGACTTCAAAAGTCTACTTACCACCCTCTCCAAGTCATGGTCCGACAGCCTGGAAGACCTTGAAAATCAGCTCAGATGGCTCCGCTCCAACAACAGAGGAGATCCCGGAGCAGAGTGAATCGACTCCAGGGAAGGGGACCGAGATCTCTTCTTGGAAGGAGCCATCGGAGCCGAAGACCCTTTGGTTCTATACGGAGCAGACAGCTTATCGGCACCAGTTTTAGTCAAAGATACGTCGGCTCCGGCTGGAGCCGACATCGATGCAAGTGTATCGGAGCCAGCTGGCACCGATACCACTACCTCAGAGATAGAAAGATCGGCTCCAGCCGGAGCCGATCTCGACTCCGAAGGAGTCGGAGCCACAGCCGAAGGCTTACAAGTCACAGCCGAGGCTTTAGGTGGCTTAGAGGGCTTACCCGACCCAGTCTTGGTAGGTGAGCCCTCTGGCTTCAATAAGCCACGTAGGATAAGTTTATTCCTACGTTCCTGCAGGACTCCCTGGCTGAAGGAGTGACAAATAGCACAGGAGTCCTGCAGGTGTAGAGGCCCCAGGCAGTACACACAAGAAGTGTGACCGTCTGTCAGAGACATCTTCTGACAGCACGAGTCACACTTCTTGAAGCCTGAGACCTTTACTTCTTTGGACATAGTATGCCCAACACCAAAAAAGCACACACAGACAATCCAATCACACAGTTAGCTAGTGGAAAGGAGAAAAAACTAATTAACACACTCACTCTTTCTGACAGAAAGGTAATGGAATGGAGGCTTAAGGCCTGAGGAAAGAAAAACTATCCCTAATACAAAAAGAAAGGGAATATAGGGCTATGACCGATAGATACTATTAACACTTACTCTTAAGAGAGTATAGGAAAAAAAGGAAATTTTTGACTGACTTTTAGTATAAAATACTACAACTTTACCTGAGCTGGTAAAAGGAGACCTCTTCGCGAAGCGGCAAACGAGATCTGGGGTAGTCATGCCTTGCATCATGGGATATAGGGTTGCCTCGAGCTGGTAAAATTAGCTCTCGAGCTTAGCAAGTGCAGAGTCGGAGCCGAGGATTGGCTCCGAACCCATCCAGCAAGAATGAAGGTGAGTTTGACAACTTAACATCTAACAATACAATACCTCTATAACTACAACAGTTATAAATAACAAAAAACTTAATACAAAAATTATATATATATATATATATATATATATATATATATATATATATATATATATATATATATATATATATATACACCGGCCTAACCACTACCCCAAAGGGGGGGAGAGGGAAGAAAAAACTCTAACAGAAAAAAGGAGGAGATCCTAAGTGGGGTCTAAAGGGGTAACACGATCTAATAAAACTAATATAGAAGAAAATCTAAAATAACAACTCTGACAGTAAAAATAGTAGTGAAAGAATTATACGACCTGGAGCCGGTAAAAAAAGCAACCTCGTAGCTGAAGCAGCAAACGAGATCTGGATATCTGATGCCTAGCATTGTGGGATAAGGGGAGGCCTCGAGCCGGTAAATAGTTCTCGAGCTTTAGAAAAAGGCAGAGTCGGAGCCGAGGTTTGGCTCCGAACCCATCCAGCAAGAATGAAGGCGAGATAGACAACTTAACTTTGCTAGTTATGCAGCCATGTCGGATCAGAATCAGTTGCATAGACCCACAGGTTGAAGATCAAATGTAGTCCACTACTTCAGATTCTTATCTTTTCAAAACAAAATTGCTCAAGAGCTGAAGGCAACCATGTCTCATTAGCAAAAGCAGCAAACAAGATCAGAGGTGTATTAGGGGCTGATGCATTATGAGCAAGGGAGGAGCTGGAGAGCTTTTTGGTGGCCACGAGCTATATTAACATCAGAGGTGGATCAGAGAATCTGATCTGAACCCAACTGTTGATGAATGAATGAATGAAAACTGACATCAGATATGTTTTTCTGTAGGACATGACGTAGCAAGTTCTCTCAGGTTATCCACACAACAAAGCATAAACTTCCACATAGAGGCCTGATAATGGAGAATTATGAAAGCCAAAATGGAAGAAGAAAGCATTCTCTTACCTACACAATCCTACACCTTGCCTCCCTTGTCACCAGGTGAATGGTTGGTGTTCAATACAATCTATTCCCAGCAGTAGATACTGCAGCTAAGTTTGATCTAAAGTGAGATAAAATAAAATAGTCTGAGGCATTTTATACATCTTATCTGCTTTTTAATGAGTGACATCTGGGTATTAGGATGATTACAGGTAGCATTCAACACATCCCCCAAAGCTGGCAATATAGGAGGGAATGGGTGAGGAATGAGGAATATCCATTTGTAACGTATCATATCTCATTCTCCTCAGTTCAGGGGAAACATCTAACTGTTCTCATAAAAAAATAAAACTCATTCATCCTGATCATGGTTTGATCAAAAGACAATTCCTCCACATAAGAAAACAAAACTATTTTCTTCAAAGTCAGAAAAATGAGCTTGTGGATCTGAAGAAGCCCCATTTCTGTCATAGTCAGGATTATCAGACACTGTTTTTCAGGAATTTCTTTACAGGGATGCTCACCTGTATTGGCTTCTGGGCACCAATATTCATAACCTATAACGAATGCTTTGCCAAGGTCCATCTTTCTTAACGGTAATGATCTACTGTGATAAACAATGTTTAATCTTTTGTTTTTTTCTTTATAGGAGTCCCACTGGAAGAAGACTGGCTTGAAGAAGGGACATCTGACTGGCCTCTGCCTCGGTTACCCTGTGAAGAATCGCCCAGAACGTCTCCCAGCTCTAGGGAAGATTATTCTCCCATTTCCATACTGGACACTGGAACAGCTAAACACAATGTGGCTGCAAGGACTATAGCAAAGAAAACTGGAGAGGTAAGTGAATGGTCTGAGAAACCACCAATGGCTACTGCAGGTTCACCCAGTACTGGCTGAGTCGTATGGTGAGTCAGCAGTGAATACTCTAAAGTGCTGTTTTTTTCTTTCTAGGAACAGTGGGAGTGGAACCAGCAGGACTCGAATATGTATCCATGCTGTAGCTGAGGAAGAGAAGCTCAAAAGGGCAAGTGTTGCTGCAGCAAGTTAGTTGGAAAGTAAGTTGTCACCTAGTATAAACAAGCAGCACACTTGCACACACATGCTTCTTGTTCCAGACTCTTCCCAAAGGAAAAACACAAGCAGCACTCAATTTCTCCATCAGTATTCTTTTTACTATGATAAAAACACTGTAAAAGAAAAATGGCAGGTAAGTTTGTCATGAAGTGAACACAAGCACTACACTGTAAAAACACACCCCCTGCCCATCCCAAAATACATCTTTTAACCATAAAATTTAAAGTTTACACAAGTAGAACATATATTTACACTAAATTAGCCCCTACGTAGCTCAGTAAAACGTTCAAAATAGAAGCTTATGATATTGATAAAAAAACACCATGTTTCTTAAAGGTGAAATACTGCTTTTGTTCGATTTTCGGCTGGAGCGCCTTCTGTGTGGAGTCTGCATGTCCTCCCCACAGTCGAGTGGCGTTCAAAAGACATGCGTGAATTGGTGTGCCTTCATTGAAGGTTGGGCATCAGGCTGGCACCTCAGCACCATAAAAATAGACTGCCAATCATTAGTGGACCGGAGCTCTGCTGTGGCGACCCCTAACCGGGAAAAGCCGAAAGAAAAACAGTCATAAAATGAAAATAAACATTTTTAAAAGGGCAAAAAAAAAAAAAGTTAAAAAAGTTATGACTTACCATAACATTCCATGTGTGTTGTCGAGCTTCATCTATTCTTTACTTGTAGGTGTACAGTTCCGATCATTGGAACCAAAATGGCCATTAAATAGCTTGCATAATCCAAAAAAAAATCTCTCTAGCTACTACTATTTTCTTCAAAGTCAGAAAGATGAGCTTGTGGATCTGAAGAAGCCCCATTTCTGTCATAGTCAGGATTATCAGACACTGTTTCTCAGGAACTTCTTTACATTACCTCAGATTGAGTTTGCAGGCTTACAGAAGAAGATACTCGTCAGAAGCCATGTCCAAGGTGCATCAAAGAAACCCAGGACAGCAACTAGCGGTACCAGAACTCTATAGGATCGGGCAGGTGAGGTGGGACGCAGGAATAGATGAAGATCGACAACACAGCTGTAACATTATGTGGTATGTCATAACTTCTTTATCTGATGTTATCAATCTTCATCTATTTTTGGACTTGTGGGACACAGTCCCCAGCTGCCTTAGATCCTGGGTGGCCCTATGGAAGAACATTCCAGAGAACTATAGAACCAAAGATACCATATCCAATTTGTAATGAGTAATAAAGGTATGTGGAGTATCCCATGTTGCGGCTGTGCAAATTTTTGACATGGAAGCTTTAAGAATTAAAAACAGTTGAAGTCGCCATAGATCTGGTACAATGTGCCTTCACCGGTATAGGGAGTCATTATTTTTCATGTAAATAAAGGAAATGCAGTCCCCTTAACCATATTGATAGAGTAACCTCAGAAATAGGTTTGGCCAAGGTTGCATTTGCAAAAGATACAAATGATCATTCTGATTGTCTACATTTTTTAGTTCTGGCCAGATAAAAGTACAACTGCATGTGTATGTTCAGAAGGTGCAAGCAGTATTCACCTTGATTAGAAAAATTTGGGAAGAATACAGGCAAGTCTATAGATTGATACTGGCCACTGAAATCACTTTAGGAAGAAAGGATGGGTTTGTTCCGAGTGACACTCCGTCTTTATGGAAAACTAGACACACAGCCTGTAGTTCGGAGACTCGTCTCGCTGAGGTGACCGCTATAAGAAGCAACATTTTTCAAGAAAGAAATTTTAAGTAACAGGTAGCTACATGTTCAAATTGAGGAAACGTAAAGAGACTACAATACAAAAGTCAAGTCTCATGGTGGTAGAGGATCCTTGAATGGGGGGTTTAAATGAATGTTGCCATTAAGAAAAACCTTACAAAGTCTGTGGGAGATTAAGAGCTGATCACCGAAACATCTGAAATTACTGCTAAGGTAACCTTAATTGTGGAAGCAAAAGCTCCTTTACCAAAGATAATAGCTAAAAACTCTAGAACTTTTTCTACTGTCGCTGAAAAAGGATCCAGATCATTATCACAAGCCCAGACAGAAAATATTTTCCATTTACTATGGTAGAGATTCCTGTTGGCTAGTTTATGGGATGCCAACAAAATGTGTCGTACAGGAGATGGGATGTCATTATGTCTGGTGACCAACGGAATTGGAGAAACCAAGCAGTCAGCTTGAGGGTCTGTAGACTGGGTACACTAGTCCCGGAGGATGGGACAGAAGGTCTGGAAGTGGGTCCAGAATCCACAGGCAGTGAAGTAGATGAGACCAAATGAAGGGAAACCATATTTGTAGAGGCCAGTAAGGCACAATGAGGTTTACTTTGCTTCTCAATCGAGCTGCTTTCTTGAGGAAAAGAGGGATCAGAGGGAATGGGGAACGTCATAAAGGAGACCCAGGGGCCAATCAAGAAGAGCATCTCTGGGGGACTCCCCCTGAGGGAGAATTAAGGCAAAGTAGCTTCTGTACTTCTTGTGCAGGGGTGAAGCAAACAGGTCACAGCAAGGCTGGCCCCAGTGAAGAAAGATCTTCTTTACCACTCTGGAGTTTACAGACCACTCGTGAGGCATGAGGATGCATCTGCTCCATTTGTCCACAATCATGTTTGAACTCCCTGGGATGTGTGTTGCTATCAGAAAGCAATTGGAAGTTATGGCCCACTCTCACACTTGAAGGGCTTCTTGACACAGCAGGTAGGACTTGGTTCTCTCGTTTGTTGACGTACCAGACTATGGACATGTTGTCTGACTGAATAGCTATTATCCCTTGAGGTAAGGTAGAATGAAATGTTTGCAACACTAGAAGCACTGCCATGAGCTATAGAACATTGATATGTAGATTGGCCTCGAGTGGGATAAGTGCCTTGGACCGTCTTCCCCAGATAATGCCCTCCCCCACCCCATCTGGGAAGCATCAGTGGTTACTATGGCCCTGGGCTGAGGAAGGACAAATGAACAGCCTAGAAGAACCTTCTTGTACTTCATCCACCAGGATAGGTCGTTTTTGCATTGGCTGGATATAAAAACTAGGTGATTCATGGGGTGGGTTAGAACAGACCACTGGTTCGCAAGCAGCCACTGAAGTCATCTCATGTGAAACCTTGCCAGTAGGACTAACGTGATCACTGCTGCCATGCAGCCCAATGCTTGCAGAATTTGCTGAACCAGTACTTTGCCTGAACGAAGAATAGGGTGAACCTGTGACTATTTTCTGCAACCTGTGGAGGGGAAGGGGTGCCACACAAGACAGTGTTGACACAAGGTCCTACGAATTCCATATCCTGAGAAGGAGTTAGTTGAGACTTTACAAGATTGACTGTGATGCTCAACTGTTGAGTTAGCTCCAGAATAAAATCTATTGTTCGTAGAAGTAGATGCCTGGTGGAAGTGGTGAGCAGCCAGTTGTCTAGGTAAGGAAACACCCGGAATCAGTGCGGCCTCAAATGTGCTGTGACTGCTGCCATGCATTTGGTGAACACCCTGGGGGCTGTGGTGAGACCAAAGGGCAGCATTTAAATTGGTAAGGACTGGCTCCTAGTCGGAAGCAGAGAAACTTTCTTGATCATTTATCCATCTTTATGTGGTAATACGAGTCTTGAAAGTTGATACAGCACATCCAATTGTTTTCTCTAAGGGAAGTACTGACCGAACTGTGACCATCCGGAATTTTGACTGTTGGACAAATTTGTTTAGAATGCCGAGATCCAAAATTGGTCTCCAGTCCCCTGTTTTCTTTGGCACTAAGAATCTGGAGTAAAATCTGGATCCTAATTGGTCTGGTGGGACTTCTTGGATGACTCTTCTAGCAGCTTTTGTATTTCGAATGCTGTTTGAGCCCGCTGACTGGGTGGAATGACAGGAAGTCTTGCTCGGCTTCTTGGGTGAAGGGGACTGAATAACCTCTGGAAAAAAAATCCTTAGCACCCAGGAATCAGTAGTTATGAGTCACCAGGCAGTTGGGTGCAAGCAGAATCTTCCCGACTACCTCCAGAGGCAAGCAACTGGGCCCCCTTTCAGAAGTGCTGGTAGGGTTGACCAGAGAAGGACTCCCTGGAACCCTGACTCTGCGGACCACCCTTGCATTTAGGACAGCATCTTCCATTACAACTCCCCCCTCTGCCCAGACAAGATGTCTGTACCATGTGCACCCTGGAAACGCTTCTGGGACTTTCTGAACCGCATTTTGCCACTCCTTTGATTCCTGGATTTGGACAATTGAGGAGTGGAAAAACGTATGCCCACAGCAGAGTCTTTCCTTTTCATTCTTTCCAAACAATGAGGATCTGTCAAAAGGAGCATTGATGAAGGATGACTTGAATGATTCTGCAAACTCACAGGTGCATCCAAGGGTGTCATCGAATAGCAACACCTGAACCTGATGACCTGGTCGCCCCTTCGGCTGCATGCACAATGAGCCTCTCTGACGAGTTCAAAACAGACTCCATGATAGCTAACTGGGAAGCCACCTTTTCTTGGACCCCCTCAACCACTGCTCTTACCAGTGTATCTGACAACTCTTTGACCAGATCCCTCTAAAATTAGTACGACAAAAAGTTCAAGGACCTGATGGAGAAGGTCAGTGATGCATAGACCCACTTCCTAAATCTGTCCCATCACCCTAGACTCTCGGTTAGGGGTATTACAGTGGAACTTTCATAGGCTAGTTCTTTCTTGGTGGCAGCTGCTACCACCATGGCATCAACTATGAAGCCCTTTGCCCAATGTGGATGGTCCTCAGGAGCGGAAAGTATTTTGTCAGGTCTCCTGGGGACAGGTTCTACAGAGTCAGGAGCCTTCAGAATCTGCTGAGTGATCAATTTAATTAGGTCATCAGTGGGTGGGGTCACCACACCAGGTGATAGACAGGTGAGCACCAAAGGCCTGCAAGTACACAGATTCCTCAGAGGTAGGGTCTTTGGGCTTCCAATCACCCCTCTGTTTTAGGATCTCAAGAATGTCTTTGAAGGAGACGTCCTCTGGGGGTGACCATGGGGAACCCTCGCCCTCATCGATTTCTCTGTAATGGATTGTTTGGCAGAAGCAAGGTGTTTCCTCTTACACAATCTCTTCTGAGGTAGCTCTTCACTAGGAGCATCTGAAGAGGACACGGAAGAGGGTATGCCTTTAGTAGGCAAGTCTTGCGGCCTTGGAGCTCGCTATCCAGGGACAGAGGTTGGTGGTAGAACCACTAAACCTGGGGTCAAAGGGAGAGACTTTGGTAACACAGGAGCCACCTGAGGTGAGGCAGTGGCCAAGGCTCTTTCCATTGCTTCAAAGGCAGGACTCCCTGAGAAGGGATGGGAGGCCCAGAACAGAGAAACTCAGAACCAGGGTTACACCCCACCATGACAGACCTACCTGACAAACCAGAACAGAGGACGGATCCTCCGTTGGCACAGCCCAAAGAGGCAAGGCCAGCTCCATAGAAAAAAACTGAGCCAATTCGAACCTCTCGTACCCGACAGTGAAGACACGGTCCAGGGGACCCACTGGTCCCAAAAGCACTGAAGGCATCAGAGCCATTCCCAGCGAAGACAAAAAGGTTGTCAGCGCCAAAGTTATTGGGACCTGTGAAGTTGGAGTTGTGTGTTCCAAAGCCTGTGAGGAAATCAGAGGAGGAGAATAATAAGGGGTCATAGGAGAGAAGCCCCCTACACCAGAAGGGAGAGGGGGGGCTGAGAAGATGAGGGAAGACCCCTGGCTGTGAGGATCTGATCCACCAACCTTACTATATCAACTTCTGAGAGACTTCTGATGGAGCGACCGGACAATTCAAGAGACGACTCTGGTCTCTCTAGAAAGGGGCTAGGGAGATGTCCAAAGGAGGGGAGTCAATGGAGGTGGAATAAGTGGTCCTAGGCTGTTTAGAAATATCAGTTTTTGGCACCATCAGCGTGGCCGTGGGAGACATCTGTGAGGACACAGCAGCAGTGATAATCAGTGCCAGTGATGGAACTGAATCAGTGCCAGTGATGGAACTGTAGGCAAAGTAGAAGAGTAAGAGTCGTAGTTTGAGTGGGCATCTTGGTCAGTGTCGATGGCACCAGTAAAGGTAATGGTGTCAAAGATAGTCTGTTCCGAAAGTTTCGGAACCTTAGATTTCTGTTCCTACGAGGAACCTGCAAATACAAGCTTATGCTTTTTAAAGTTCGATGCCGAGGGAGATATCAGCACTGAACGGGAAGTTTTCGAACAGGCCGGAGGAGACTGGTCGACCTTGGACAAGGCTTCTTTGAGAAGCCCTTTGAGAATAAGCTTATTTCTATGTTCTACCAGGGCTCTATTTCTGAAACCCTGGCAGGCTGTACAGTCAGTACTTAAGTGGGTGGCACCCAAACAACACGACAATCGTGGCTGAGTTTGGCATTTTCCTGCTGCACCCTTTACATTGCTTGAAACCAGTAGTGGAACGTTTGGATTTATCTGCCATCACCCTAAATAAAAACCAGGAGAGGCAGAAGGAAAAGAAGAGGAGAAAGGCCAACAAGCAGTCACACCACATAGGAAAGCACTACCAGCAATGATAGAAAGATTACCTAATGGTAAAGGAAAAGGGGGAAGGAACTACCAACAATGGTAGTGGAAATTACCAATGGTAAAGAGAAAGCAACACACACACCCACACTAAGGGGTAGACCAAAAAATTAAAGATTCTAATGATTAATACCAGTAACCAAAAGAAAAAAGAACAAAAATATAAAGTTTTACTTGGCTACTAGAAAGGAGTTGGCTGACTCATCTTGCTGTAAGAGCGATCTGAGGTAATGTAGAAAGGGACACTGTGGGTAGACTAGTAGCTAGAGAGATTTTTTTTGACTGACACAAGCTATTTAATGATCGGATTGGTTCTGAGGATCAGAACCGTACACCCACAAGTCAAGAATATGTGAAGACTAACAACATAACATTTATTTGTACTGTGGAAGGGTTCCCCAATGGGGACTTTCTGCCAGAAGTGAAGCTCTTAGCTGACTGCTGCTCCTGTGATGCTTCTCTTCGAGGTGGCAAGAACGTGTTGAAGAATTCTTCAGTTTGACTGCTGAGGGAAGGTATGGGGTGGGGGAACCAGCACTTTGTGAAGCTGGCCAATGGTTCTTAGGTAGGGAAGCAGCCCATATAACCTAAAGGCTACTGCATCAGTGGGAATGTTGAAAGTATGAAGTCTGTTATGGGAGTGGGGACACGTTAGTTACTGGTGACGACGACAAATTTTTAATCAATTATTTTACAATGTGATGCTCACATGCATAACAGGATTATTTATGAAACAGTGACATCAGCAAGTATAACACGCTTTATCAGCATTGGGGGTAAAGCTGCCATGATGTAAGGAAATACTGCATGTTTGACTGATGACAGACTGAAAAACTTTTTTTGCCTCGAATGGCTGCACATGAATGATCACATCTTAGAAACCAATGTATACAAGTCTAGGTACTTTTAAAGGAGTAAATTACACATACACTCAAAATGCTTTATCAACATCATGTTTCTGAAGTTAAAAAGAATGTCATGCAGAGGCTTTGTAGTGTATCTAGATCTTCTGTAACTTTATCAAAAAAGTCACTATGCTGCAAGGTTTCTTGGGGAAAGGGAAATGAGTCTCATGGAAGCGCAGTAACAAAATGTCCAGAGATTCCTCGTCAGTCCAGTGGCAGGGACAACTACACAGGTTGTGAATGTCCTGGATTCAATTTCCAGACAGGGATCAGTGTTTTCGCTCCATGTTTCAGGCACTAAAAATACTTTTTAAAAAGGGATTATTCACCTGCAACAATTTCAGCAAGTTAAAAGTGCACGAGTGGACAGGACTTTACTTTACAGATGTAGAGTACCACCTCAGGTCAAGTGTCAGTGACTGCCAAAATGTCATCGGAGACCGCCTTAATGGAAAAACAGATCAACCTAAAATAGACAGACATCTAAAAAGAGCATTCTGAAAAATAATGTTTAAGATGGCTCTTTTCTCAAACTACATTTTTGAAATACCCATAACAGAATTATAGATAAAGGTAGTACGGTTTCGGACTTGAAATCAAGGTCTCAAAAGTAAACAAAGAAATGTATTGCTATTATCATGTTCTCATTCCTTTTCTAACAACTATGTGTACAAACCTTCCTCAAAAAGCAGGATTGAATAAGGTAAATAAGCATTAGTTATCAATTGATGAACACATGAGAAAAAAAATACTTACATTTGTAAAATCTAGCAGCTATATAACCTGCAGGAGTTCCAAGCAGCACCCACAATACCACAGCGCAGGTCATCAGGGCCCCTCTGTTCGCAGGTGAAAGAAATCCCAAACATGCAAAGACTGGCAAACAAGAAAATACACACATTAGATAGATAGATGTATGCATTTTTTAAACATCATTTTACCAGCAACAGAAAACCTGTCCTGGGTAGGAATATTCTTTCTAAAATTCACTCAGTTATACCCATGACTAAACAAGTGACGCATGCAATTATTTTTTTCAATGTATTATATACTCTAAACAGCCTGTTTCTTCAAGAACATGTTAACTGGTAAATACCATGCTGGTCTCATGAAACCTCCCAATACTCTGCTAAGACAGGAAAATGTTATCACTGTCTGATGAACTCTAATGCTTCAGGAAGACAGCAAGGCTAAGAATGTAGGCAAAGACAAATTATATAAGCAAACAAATTTGCTGCATTTAAAATAGATTTAAATAGATTGCTTCACAGCAGTTCACTTCTGAAGCCTTCTAAAATACATAGCTAAAGGGTTCCTTCAATAGTTTTTTTCTAGGACAAAGATGTCTGTTTTAATTAGCTGCAAACTGTCAAGTCCTTTACTTTCTTTTTTGTAGAATACTTACACAGTGTAACAAAGGTCATAATAAAGATCTGTGTTCCAGAGCCCAAAAACACAGACAACAGCATTCCCTTCCTTGGTGGTCTAAAGACATCACCATGAACAAGTTTCCAACCAAATTCCTCCTGGGCATCTTCCTGGAAAAACAGTACAAAGATTTTCAAATGTTATTACACATCAACAATTAGTTCTTTGCATTGATTTCATTCATTAAAGAATATGCACACATAACCTTAAAACATCTGACTGCAGCCAGATATGCCTTTACTATAATTAGTTTTTTAATGGCTCAGTAGATGCAATAAAGACATGCTTCAACTGCTGTAAAAGCCTAATTAGCAGATGGTTTCCAATTAAAGCAACCCAGAAAAGACCCAAAGTTTATAGGTCAACTAGTCATTGTAAGTGGACACTTACAATAAACTACATTTTTGAATGAAGATTTCAAGTTAACCATAAAAACACTTCCTATAACAATCACACAGGAGTGCATTCTGGCAAGAAAATAAAACAGCTACCGTAGTCAACTGTCCTATAAATAAAGAAAAAGCTTCAACTAAGACATGCACAATGTTGTCCCACTAATGGTAAAAATCAGTCTGTAATTCTAACTTGTATCGCTGGTAATTCAGTTAAAATGGAAACCAATAAAAGCAAGCAGATGGTCATGAGGAAACTGGAACATTTTAAAATATTATTCCTTTCAACATATATCTGCTCTATTAAACAAAAAGATATCTGCAAGAAAGAATACTGCTTACACGATCCCTAAAAGATGTCACAATGTTATTCCTCATTTATCTAATTTACCTAAGCCGCGGTGCTGGTGCTGCGGTAGCATTGTTGCCTCACAGTAAGACGCTGTCCGGTTCGATTCTGAGCTAGAGCGTCTTCTGCTTGGAGACATGCGTGAATGGGCGTACCTTCATTGAAGGTTGTGCGTCAGGGCTGGTAACTCGGCACATAAAAATCAACTACCAATCATTAGCGGACCGGAGTTCTGCTGTGGCGACCCCTAACCGGGAAAAGCCGAAAGACACAAACAAACCTAGAAATATTCATTGTTAACAGACACCAATGAAGTTAAGATTTTTCACCTCTTATGCCATAACACAACAGT
This sequence comes from Protopterus annectens, assembly GCF_019279795.1. Taxonomy (NCBI): domain Eukaryota; kingdom Metazoa; phylum Chordata; order Ceratodontiformes; family Protopteridae; genus Protopterus; species Protopterus annectens. Next base: position 1,423,309,700 of record NC_056735.1, read on the forward strand.
GCCCCCCCCCCCAAAAAGTTGGACCGAAGTTGCAATATGAAAAAATAAAAGATCAACCAAGAATGTACAGTTGCGTACACCTACCATAAATGTAGATGTTTGAGTGTAATCACTGCTGTAGTCATCACATTTGGGTTATCCCTGCCAGGGTAGCCCTCAGTCGGCCCGAATACCAGAGGCTTAGTATTTCTGCGTTGGTTGCTGTCGCTCCAGGACTGACTTCAGGTTGTCAGTAGTATAAAGTAAGGCAGCCAATGCCATTACATCCGTTTTTCTTGCCCCAACCGTCAGGAGCCCCCAAGTGGGAGCCAGTATATGGTGGAAGAACCCCACCAGTAGAAAGTAAATACAAAACGTTCTTTGTAAGGAGAGGGAGAGAGAGAGAAGGGGGATGGAGGGAGGGAAACCAGGACTGCAACAGTGAATACACTCTTAGCATCTACATTTATGGCAAGTGTAAACAACTGTACTATGGTCTTCGCGTTTCACTGTTGCAGTCATCAAATTTGGGTTGATTCCCAAAGCTGAGGAAAGGGTGGAGGCAGTCAAGAAGACTGGGGGCTGGCTAGGATGCCCTGCAAGACTGCAGTTGCAAAGCCTGCCCTAGATTTGGAGAAGATAGGCAATTGGGTAAAGCTTGGTGAAGGAGTGACCAGATGTCCAGGTTGCAGCCTCCAGGATGTCCCTGGCTGGGACTCCTTTGAGGAAAGCTACAGAGGTGGAGGCTGCTCTGGTAGAGCAAAGAGTCCTGACCCCCTTGGGGGGAGGTTTCCCATGTTGCTTGTAGCAGAAATGGATGCAGTGTGCTATCCATTTGGAAATGGTTTGTTTGGATATGGCTTTGCCCTCTGCTCCTGCAGCAAAGCTGACTAACAATTGATCAGTCATTCTGAATGATTTAGTCCTGTCCAGATAGAATCTGGGCTGTCTGTGCACATCTAGAGAGTGCAGCATAAGTTCTCCCTTGTTTTGTGGGTTAGGGAAAAAGGTGGGCAAATTAATGGATTGGTTGGGAGCCACGCTGGACACCACTTTTGGCATAAAGGAGGGGTTAGTCCTGAGGGACACCCTGTCAGCATGGAAGATGAAGGGAGGGCTCTATAGCCATGAGTGCTTGTAGCTCGGATACTCTTCTGGGTGAAGTGATGGCCAGAAGCAAGGCTGTCTTCCAGGAGATAAACTTTAATTCTGCTGAAGCTGCTGGTTCAAAGGGGGGTAAGTAGGGTGAGCTTTTCCAACACAAAGTTGAGATCCCAAGCTGGGGTAGGTGCTCTTCTGGGGGGTCTCAAGTTGCTAGCCCCTCTTAGGAACTGTTTGATGACAGGGTGTGAGAAAAGTGGTTGCTCAGTGTTGAAATGAGCAGAGATAGAGGCATGAATTTTAACAGAGGAAAAGGAGAGACCACTGTGTAGTAGGTCAGCTAGGTAATCCAGGATGAGAGGTAGGGAGGGCTGTGCCGTAACGGCTCCCTTAGCCTGGTTCCAGGTGCAGAACCTTTTCCATTTGTCAGCATAAGATTTTCTAGTGCTAGGGTGTCTGGCCTCACATATAACATCTAGAACCAGTTTACTGAGATTGGCAGCTTGTTCAGTGGTCAGGGAATAAGCCAGACTGTCAAACTGAGCATCTGCATTTGGGGGATGCATGAATTCTTCTTCCCTCTGGGTTAGGAGGGTTGGGATCCGAGGGAGATGCCATGGTGGCAGAGGGGACCATTACTGGTGAGGCCAGTCTGCAGCAATTAGAATTGCCCTTGGTTTTTCCTCCCTTATTTTGAGCAGTACCCTGGTAATGAGAGGTAGTGGGGGAAAAGCATAGACCGAGAGGTTGCTCCACTGGAAAGATAGGCCATCCACTTTCCAGGCCCTGCCATGAGGCTCCCTAGTGCAGAACTTGCTGAGCTGATGCTTGGAGTGGGAAGCATAGAGGTTGACCTTCGGGGTGCCCCATTTCTGAGTTAAGGTGAAGGTTCTTTAGTCTAGTTGCCACTCTTGTGGGTACAGAAGATTTCTGCTTAAGATGTCTACTAGAGAGTCAGTCAGTGCCAGAGAGGAATTGTGCTAACAGGTGTATTTGCATGGTTGAGGCAGTGTGCCAAAGGGTGATGGTGAGCCTGTCTAGAGGGAAGGAATGAGTCTCTCCCTGCTTGTTAATATACCACATTACAGTGGTGTTGGCTGTTTTGATCTGTAGAACTCCTGGGGAGAGAAGGGGCCCGAAAGCTATCAATTTGTGCTGAACAGCTGACATTTCTTTTTGGTTGATGTGCAAATGAATTTGATGTGGGCTCCATTGGCCCTGTATGCACCTGCCATCCAGGTGTGTACCCAGGCATAGACTGATGCATCTGTGGTGAGGGTCTGGGCGGCGTGAGGTGGTGAGAAGGGTAGTCCCTTGTTGTGGTTGCATGCTGCTGCCCACCATAGAAAATCTTTCCTTAGGCAAGGTATCATAGGTATAAAATAGTTTCCAGGTGTTGACACCAAAGGCTTTTTAGGTACCACTGAAGTTTCCTCATATGCAGTCTGGCATATGGAATGAGTAGAATGCAAGATGCCATGAATCCCAGAGCTTGCAGGATTTTCCTTGCGGGTAACTGGGGTCTGGTGGCTAGTTGAGAGAAATAGGCTGTCAGGTAAGTTTGCTTTTCTGGAGTAAGTGAAAACAAAATGAAAACTCCAGCAAAGCTAGAACCTCCAGTGAGTAACCTCCCAAACCTATTGTATCAGAGGCACATGTGATATATGCAAATGACCCTTATGAACATCAGGTTCAGCTAATTGGCGATTCTGAATGCCCATGACTTGTTTTGTCATTTTAATGGACAATTTCAGGCCAATAAAGTATGAACAAACAAGGCCGAAATATGCATATCCACAGCTAGTGGGGTTTGGTTTTATTGGCCTGAAATTGTCCATTAAAATGACGAAAAGTCATGGGCATTCAGAATCACCAATAAGCTGAGACGCCTGATGTTCATAAGGGTCACTTGCATATATCCCATGTGCCTCTGATACAAGAGGTTTGGGAAGTCACTCAGTGGGAGGTTCTAGCTTTGCTGGAGTTTTCACTTATTGGTTTTTCAGTTACGACCTCACTTACTGTTTTACTTTTCTGGAGTAAGGAATGCCATCTGGGATGCTGTGTCCAGGCTTGCTCCCAGAAATATAATCTTTTGGGTGGGTACTAGTTTGGATTTCTTTTCGTTGATAGTGTACCCCAGGGAGGTCAGTAGGTCTTTTACAAAGGCCAGGTGCTCGAGCAGCCTCTCCTGTCTGCCTGAATAAGGCAGTCTAAGTATACGTAAATCTGAATATTTCTTTGTCTGTAAAAAGCAATGACGGGAGCCAGACATTTTGTGAAAAGTCTGGGAGCAGTAGATAAGCCAAGGGGAGGTGCAGAGAACTGAAAGTGCAGAGATCCTGCCCTGAAATGTAGATATTTCCTGCATGATTCCCTGATTGGGATGTGGAGGTACGCCTCTTAGGTCTAGGGTGGCTAACCAAGCATTCTTGGTGAGCAACAGGTAGTAGTTGTTGGAGGGTGAGCATTTTGAATTCTGGAATCACCAGAAAGGTGTTTAGAATTAATAGCTTGAGGATTGGGCGCCAGGTGCCCTCTTTTCTGGTTACCAGGAAGAGCCTGGAGTTGAAACCCTGGCCTATTTGTTCTGCAGGAATGTGCTCTTTTGCCCTCATACAGAGCAGGGAAAGGACTTGCTGTTTGGCTTCTGCCCACTGGTTTGGAGGAAAATCTGGAAACCCTTTTGGGGTTGGTAGAATGTGGAAAGAAAATTTGTATCCCTGGGACACTATGCTGAGGACCCAGCAGTCATTGGTAATGGTGGCCCAGGTGCTTGCTTGTTAGGAGAGTTTTCCTCCTAGAGGCAAGTGCAGGTGGGCAGACAGAGGGGGTGGAAGTGGAGAGTCATTGTGAGCTCTTACCATGGGGGGGGGTGGCTTAGCACTCCCTGGTTTATAAGTAGAAGAACTCCATTTCTTTAATCTCTGCATTCTCTGTGGCTGTTGCCCTGGGGGGTGGGGGTCTGCTTCCCTAGAGCCTGGGGTGAACTGACCTCAGGGGGGTGGGGGAGGCAGGAAAGGACCAGTGCTTGGAAGGGCAATGCCTACTGAGCCTGGGTGGCTGGACCTGCAGGAAGTCCTTAACTATCCGCAAAGATTTAGCTTTTTCTTCCATCTTTAAGACCTCCTCTGCCTTGGTGCCAAATAAGTTGTCTTTGTGCAAGGGTGCATCCAATAATTTGGATTGGATATGGTCTGGCAAGAGCTGTTCCTTAAGCCAAGCATGCCTAAGGACAGAACCAGTGACTGCTGCCCTGCAAGATGCTTCTAGGGCATCAAAAAGTACAGTTGTGTACACTTACCATAAATGTAGTTGGAGTGTACTCACTGTTGCAGTCACCACTTTTGGGTTATCTGCTTGCAGTAGCCCTCAGTCGGCCTGATTAACAAAGTCTTGGGTCCTGCACCAGCTGCTGTCCCTTCTTCCATGACGTCAGGGGTATAAAACATGCAGCTGATGTCATATGTTTTTCTTGCCCCACATGTCAGGTGTCCCTTTGATGGGAAGCAATTAAATCTATAAATATACAAGGTTATACCTCCAACAAAAAAGCAAATACACCAAAAAGCTTTTGAAGATAGTAAAGGAAAGTAGAGGTATATTCAAAAAAGAAAAAAGAAGGGGGTTGGAGGGAGGGCAACCAGGACTGCAACAGTGAATACACTCTAACATCTACATTTATGGTAAGTGTACACAACTGTACTATGTTCTTCGCGTTTCACTGTTGAAGTAATCACTTTTGGGTAGATTCCCGAAGCTAAGGATGGGAAGAGGAATTTAAATAGAATTAGGACCAGCTAAAAGGCCCTGCAAGACTGCAGTGGCAAAACCAGCTCTGGATTTAGAGAAAAATTGGCAAATGGTAATGCTTGGTGAAAGTATGTACAGAACTCCAAGTAGCAGCTGGTAGGGATGCCTCTGAGAAAGGCTGTAGAGGTAGATACAGCCCTGGTAGAGTGGGGTCTGATTCCCTGTGGGATAGGTTTTCCATGGTGTTTGTAGCAAAAAACAATGCAATGGCATATCCATTTGGAAATGGTTTGCGTTGAAATAGCCCTCCCCTCTGCCCCTGCAGCAAATGCCACCAGCAGTTGATCAGATGGCAAATGTATGGACTGATTAAGGGCCACACTGGATACCACCTTGGGCATGAAGGAGGTATTGGTCCCTGAGGGACACCCTGTCTGCATGAAAGATGATGAAAGGCTCCACTGCCATGAGGGCATGTAATTCAGATACCCTTTTTGCTGAAGTGACTGCTAAAAGGAAAGCTGTTCCAAGACAGGAATTTTAAGTCCGCAGTGGCAGCTGGCTCGAAAGGAGAAAGGGTGAGCTTTTCCAATACAAAGTTGAGGTCCCAGGCTGGAGTTGGAGCTCTCCTGGGTGGTCGTAGATTTTTGGCCCCTCTAAGGAACTGCTTAAGCAGTGGATGGGAGAAGAGGGGTGGTTCTGTGTTATAATGAGCTGAGATGGTGGAGGCATGAATTTTGATGGAGGAGAAAGACAGGCCCTTATGAAGCATCTCAGTTAAGTATTGTAAGATCCAAGGTAAATTGGGCACTGTTGTGCTCATCCCTTGAGATTGGTTCCAGGCACAGAATCTTTTCCATTTTTCAGTGCAAGACTTTCTGGTACTAGGCCTCCTTGCCTCTACAATGATATCCATCACTGGTTTACTGAGGGAAGGTAAAGGAAAAATTATGTAATTAGCCAGGTTGCTAGATTCAGTGTGTGAAGTTGAGGATGCAGAATTTGGTTCTCCTGCCGAGACAATAGAATAGGAGTCTGGGGCAGGTGCCATGGGGCCCACAGTGACATTGCGCAAGAGGGGGTACCAGTGTTGGCGTGGCCAGTCTGGTGCAATCAAAATTGCCCTTGGTTTGTCTTGTTTGATCTTTAGTAGTACTTTGGAGAGTAGAGGCAGAGGAAGAAAGGCATAAACTGATTGGATGCTCTGTCCTTCAGCTGGAAAAACCTCTTTCCAAGCTTGTCTGTGAGGAGTCCTTGTGCAGAATTTGTCCAACTGATAGTTTTTTTTTTGGGGGGGGGGGCAAACAGGTCTACATCTGGGCTCCCCTATTTGCTTGTCAACATGTTGAAAATCCTTGGTTCCAGTTTCCACTCGTGTGGGTCCATGAGGTTTCTGATTAGTTTGTCAGCCCGTGTATTTAGTTTTCCTGGCAGGAATTGAGCTTGTAAATGTACCTGATAACTCAGGGCTCTGTTCCACGATGCCATGGCTAGTCTGCAGAGGGGGTAAGAATGTGTACCCCCCTCTGCTTGTTTATGTACCACATAACAGTGGTACTGTCCGTCTTTATCATTAATTGTCCTGGAAGAATGTGATCCTTGAAGGCTGTCAGAGCATTCTGTACAGCTTTTGATTGATATGCAGGTGCATTTGACTTGTGTTCCATTTGCCCTGAATGCACTTCCCTGCCAGGTAAGCCCCCCATGCATAGTCTGTTGAGTCTGTTAATGTTTGGGCTGCGGGGGTAGTGTGAATGGTAGTTCCCTGTTTTGGTGGCAGGCCTCCTCCCACCAAAGGAACTCTAGGTAAAGGCAAGGTAATGATAGGAATCATTGCCTGTAGAGCCTGTGAATGTTGACACCATAGGCTTTTGAGATACCACTGCAGTTTCCTCATATGCAGTCTTGCATATGGAATTAGAAGAATGCAGGAGGCCATGAACCCCAAGGCTTGCATTATTTGCCTTGCAGATAACTGGGTTTTTGTGTCCACTTGTTTGAAGTAGGTTGTCAAATGAATCCGTTTCTCTGGCGTGAGGAAAGCCATCTGGGAAGTTGTAGTCAAGCTTGCTCCCAGGAATATAATTTGTTGACAGGGTACCAGTTGTGATTTCTTTTCATTTATGATGTACCCCAGACAAGTCAGTACTCTTCGAACAAAGGCCAGATGTTTCAAAAGTATGTCCAGGCTTTCTGCCTGAATTAGACAATCGTCCAGATATGGGTATATTTGAATATTTATTTGCCTGCAGAATGCAATGACTGGAGCTAGGCACTTTGTGAGTACCCTGGGCGCAGTAGATAAGCCAAAGGGCAGTGCAGAGAACTGACAGTGCATGTAGCCTGCTTTGAAGCATAGGTATTTTCTGCAAGGCTCCCTGATAGGGATGTGCAGGTATGCTTCTTTTAAGTCTAGTGTTGCCAACCATGCATCTTTGCCTAGCATAGGAAGCAGCTGGTGAACAGTCAGCATCTTGAATTTTGTAATCACCAGAAATGTATTTAGAGTAGAAAGGTCCAGGATAGGATGCCATGTATTGCCTTTTCTGGGTACCAGGAAAAGTCTTGAATAGAACCCTGGTCCCTTTTCCTCTTCTGGTACCAACTGAATAGCCCCCATGCTTAAGAAAGAGTACTTGATTTTGGGCCTCTGCTCACTGATTTGGTGGTAGATCTGGCCACCTCCTTGTTGTTGGTAACGTGTGGAAGAGAAATCTGTATCCTTGGGACACTATTTAAAACCCATTTCTCTTGGGTAATAAGTTCCCAGTTTTTGGCCTGCAGACCAAGCTTTCCACGTAAAGGAGCATTCAGTTGGGAATTGCTTGGAAGTTTTAAAAGCAAGTCATTGAGACTGTTTTCCATAGGGGGGAGTCTTACTGCTCCCTGATTTGGGTGCGGAAACCCCCCACTGCTTAGCCTCGTGTGTCCTCTGGGACTGAAACCTGGGGTTTCTGCTATATCTGGGTTTGGCATGAGAAGACCTTGAAGAGGCTGGAAAGGACCAATTCTTAGAGGGCCAGTGCCTACTAAATCTAGGAGGCTGAACTTGTAAGAAATCTTCAGTTTGCATAGATTTAACTTTATCTTCCATCTTTTTCAGAACTTCCTCAGCCTTGCTGCCAAACAAGCGGTCCTGATTTAAGGGAGCACCCAACAATCTACCTTTAACACCATCAGGTAAAGAGGCCTCTAAAGAGTAAAATCCACATTGCAAAGTAGGTTTTCCAACCTGCTCAGCAGAATGCATTAAATCCTGTAAGTCTTTATTTTCCGCACAGTCAGGAATCAACAATTTTCTGTTTAAGCAATCCAATAACATGTTGTTGATACTTTAACACAAGAAACTGGCAGTTTAAAGCCCTAATAGCCAAAGTTGCAGATGTGTAAACCTTCTTACCCCATCTATCCAGCGCCCTGGAGTCTCGATCAGAAGGGGTAGGATTTTTAGCAGTAGAAGCCTTAATGCCCTTGGGTCCCTGTGAAAGTGCCTCTGGATCCGCAGTAGGATTTTTAAAAAGGAACTTATGTGAATCAGGAACCCTGTAATATCTGTCAGGTTTTCTGGGAGCAGCAGGCAAGGAATTAGTGGCCAAACTAGATTCCGAAAAAGCATCATCAACAATGTGTAGTACTGGAGGAATAGCTAAAAGCCCATTCTGAGGCAGGAGTAAGAAATCCCTAAGCCTTTTTTTTTTTTTTTTTGAATCAGAAATTCCTGGCTTTCCAAATGGAAATGCTCCCTTAGAGTATGTAAGGTTTCAACAAAAGAAAAATCCTCTGGAGGGGAAGCAGAGGGGATAGAGTCCTCTGCATCAGAATCCTCATAAATAGATAAGGGCAAATCCAGATCATAAGAATCAGAAAAATCAGAATCCTGGTCAGAAGTTTCATAAACAACTTCAGTCCTAGGTCTCTTAGAAGGGGGAGGCTGGCTTCCCCTGAATAGAGTTACAAGATCCTCAGCCATTCTTATTTTTTTTTTTTTTTTTTTTTTTTTTTTAGGCATAGAGGCCTGAGCATGCGGCCTGTGCGTTGGTTTTTTTAGGCATGGTTCGAGATTTAGGCCTAAAAGAAGAAGGAGGCATCAGTTTAATATGCAAGTCCGTAGCCCTGAATACACCCTCAGAAGCCGGTGCCTGCACAGTGGCTCCGGACCCATCCAAGGTGGAGACATCCGCAGGTTCCATAGTTAAAGCATCTCGTGGCATACCGGACTCTGAATGGGTCTCAGTAGAGGCCTGCGAATCAGAAGTAGCGGGTATCAGGGGCTGCGAAAGCACCTCACTGAGTACCGGCGAACTGGCGACTGGCTTAGGAGAAGCATCATCAGCAGTTTTGGACTTCTGCGGCCTCTCTCTGTCTTTATCCTTGCGTTTTTTCAGAACCCCGGTAGTTGGATGGCTAACTGACGACATTTCTGGATAATTAAACTGAGAACCGAAATATTTTGAGGTGAAAATATACAGATGACGGATAGTGCGCTGATTAAATAAAGCACAAAACCGACAGCATGGTACACTGTGGTCAGGGCCTACGCAAGGAATACAGTACTATTGAAAATCTTTGAGATATTTGCTTTCCACAAGTAATGCAATTATTAACTTTTACTGACATTGGTAAGGAGCAAGAAAAAGTTTCCCCAATGGGGTACTTACCTTTAGTTGAAGACTTCAGTTCAGAAACTCGAAAATGAAAACTTCAGGAGTCGGCCGACCGGCACTTGCAAACTGCTTCACCTTCGGGCACTGCATGGCAAGAAAGACTGATGTAATGGCGTCGGCTGTATGTTTTATACCCCTGACAACTTGATGGCATGGAAGAAGGGACAGCAACTGATGCAGGACCCAAGACTTTGTTAATCAGGCCGACTGAAGGCTACTGCAAGCAGATAACCCAAAAGTGATGACCCCAACAGTGAAACACGAAGAACATCCACAGTGTAAGGTGTGCTTAGCTAGTTTACTTGCAGAATGCATTAACTCTTGTAACTATTTTCTGCACAAGCAGAAAAAGATGAAATTTTTTCTTTGAGGAGTTCCATGGTGTGTTGCTGAAATTTTAGCATATGGAACTGACAATTTAGTGCTCTGATAGCAACAGTAGCAGAGGTGTATACTTTTTTACTCCATCTGTCTAATGCTCAGGAATCCCTATCTGAGGGAATGGGATTCTTAGAAGTTGCCTTAATTCCTTTAGGCCCTTGAGAAATAACCTCAGCGTCAGCAGTAGGATTTTTGAAGATAAATTTGTGTCAGGTTTCCTGGGAGCAGGAGGGAGGGTGTCAGGAGTCAAACTGGATTCCATGAAACATCATCCACAACATCCAGGACAAGAGGAATGGGCCAAGGGTTTGTGCTGTGGAAGATTTAAGAATTTCCTGAATTTCTTTTTATACTTAGGGTAGCCCTGACATTCCCACTGGAAATGCTCCCTTAATGTATGCAGGTTTCCCTACAGGAAAAGTCCTCAGATGGAGAAGCTGAAGGAATAGATTCCTCTGCATCAGAATCCCCATAAGCAGAAAGGGGTTGCATGTCTTCATATTCAGATGCATCAAAGTCATCAGACTCCTGTTCAGATAAAACTACTGGGGACTAATCTCTCTTTTGGAAGGGGTAGCTTAGCTTCCCCTGATCAGCATAATAAGGTCTTCTGCCATTTTAAGCATTTGAGACTGAGGCAAGGAAGCAGGTGCCTGAGATTGGGTTGTTGGTTTCTTGGGTGTGGTTCATACCCTGGGCCTTAGAAACTCAGCAGTTTTAGAAAGAACGGTAGACATGAAAGGAGTCTGTGTCGAGAAATGGTAGTGCGAAATACTTCCTCAGAAGCCGGTGCCTGCTCAGCGGCTCCGGACCCATTCAAGGTAGAGACATCCGCAGGATCCTTAGTCAATGAAGAGTTTTGCGGCATACCAAACTCCAAAAGGGTCTCGGTAGCGACCTGCGAATCCACAGAAGTGGGCATCAGGGTCTGTGAAAGCACCTCACTGAGGACCGGAGAACTGACTACTACTAGCTTAACGGAAGCGTTGTTGGTAGGTTTGGACCTGTGTGAACCATCTCTATCTTTATCCTTACTTTTTTTTGGAAGATCTGTTAATTCGAGGACTGAGAGCGAAAATATCTAGCTACAACAAGGGCCTGACGACGTATAGTTCTGGCACTGAACAAGGCACAAAAACAACAGTGAAGGATGTCGTGGTCTGGGCCTAAGCAAGTGACGCAGTAAGAAGGAAGGTCTCGGTGTGGTACTTGGTTTCCACAGGCGAGACAATTGTTAACTTTTTCTGACATCGGTTAGAGCAAGAAAAAAGGATCCCTAATGGGGTATTTAGTTTTAGAAGACTTCAGCTTCAATTTGGAAAACGAAACTCCGGTAGCGGCCGACCGGCACTCGTGCAAACTGCTTCAGGCTCCTCGGCAAGAAAAACTGATGTAATGGCATTGGCTGTCTTACTTTATACTACTGAAGACCTGACGTCAGTCCTGGAGCGACAGCAACAGATGCAGAAATACTAAGCCACTGGTATTTGGGCCGACTGAGGGCTACTCTAGCAGGGATAACCCAAATGTGAGGACTGCAATAGTGAAACACTAAGAACAACCAATGTCCCTCCTCCCAAACTGGAAAAGCTCATTCTGGAAATACAATGAGGCCAATCTGCCTTGCTAATGCAGTTCGCTACACAGTGGCCGTGCAAGACCTGCCAACACCTGCGACACCACCAAAGTAACTATAAAATAAAATGCTCTTTATAAAGCACTGTTTCTCGTACCTTAACAGATAAATAAATAGGCCACAGTACAAGTGTCATACAGGGTAGACAGATAGCATTCTTTATGCAACTCATCAATGAAACAGTACCCAGAAGACTGAGTGAAAGGAAACCATGGAAAAAAACGGACATCAACTAAAACTGATGCAAGAGTTTAAGATTATGTACAAATGTCACGGCATTCCCGAGATGCATCAAAAGATGAAACCTTCTGAATAAAATGACAGTATTCAGAAATTGCAAAAGCAGCAGACAGCCTGATGACTCACAGGCAAGTTATCTTCCTGTGCTACTTGTGATATGACCTGCAGGAAAGACAGAGTCAACTGGGGGACAGGATTAAGTAGTTGACATTCAGACGTCCTTCCCCAAGGGGAGAGAAGGATAAGCAGCAGCTTGAGATACCAGGCATGTTGCAAGTGACCAAAGGCTGATTAGGAATAGACAGATGCCCATTTGTGACAGCAAGGTGGGGGCCCCAAAAGCTGACGTCAGTGCATGTCACTTCTCAGATTACAAAGTTTGACCAGTCAACTGCAGTGTGATGGCTCCCTGCACTCGCCTATCTTATTTAATCTGGGTCCTTACTCTAGGACCTTTATGACTCGTTTAACAGTTCAGACAGTCCTCTGATAAGTAAGGAGGACTATCTGGTGAAGGGGCACTACCAGGATCATCTGAAAAGGAACTAGGATGCAAGACTGTAAGATCCCTCCTTTATCTGAAACAATGACGCATTAAATCAGCAAGTGTCATGGTGGGAGACAGAAAACACTGGTGCATATGTAGAATGCTCAGTAGTAAACATGTTAGCAGCTTATCAAGCCATTAAGACATGAAGTATTAACTTATTTATATCAATGCTACACCCAAGTAACTTAAAACACAACTGCATGCTATCAACTGAAATCTTACACAGTGCTGGACAAAGATGTCAATGGTACTTGCTCTGTAATTTATACAGTGTGAGGGCTAGTGAATGCTGGTATTATTGTTAATTGTGCAAATGAGCATAATTTTCATTTTACTGTAAATATATCTAAAACACTGCCCAGAATGAATTCTTGTTTGCACTTGCATGAAACCTCAAGTCTTGGCTAAATAAAACCATTGCTGACATGATCACTAATTACAGGGTTTACAACCACAGAAATAGGTTTTTGAAATTTTTACATTATATACAAGGCTAGGCATTTTGGCATCTTAATATATTACATTATTACTAGAAAAACTTGGAATGTATTGACTGTCATAGTAAAGAAGAGTTTTTGCTGAGCAGCAGTGCAGTTTGCATTTTGCATTTTTGTTTTAATAGAATGTAATGGTCACAATATACCTACATTTGGCTGGTTTCTGCTATTTAAACTTTACAAGCAAGGATTAGGGCTATGATGATGCAGTTAAGACTACCAGGTGGTGTACCTTGCCACAGTTAAAAGGATGAAGAAGTTAAACAACTGTATCTGTGGTGCAATGAAATAAGCTAAGATTGGATTCCAAGCCAGCCTAGGTGGAGGACTTGGTTAGGAAGATGGGGATTAACACACCTTAACCTAGCATTTTTATCTAACCTAGACTTCTGCTTTGCCTCACATAGAAATCAATTTCTGATATAGCCTGAAATTAACCTATGACATTGTTTTTATTTTTTATTTTTATTTTTACTCTTATTTTTATTGTATAAGTTTTTGTATATTTTTTATCTTGTTAAGTAGTAGTTAGTGGAGCTTTTCTCCTCGGGCCTCCACTGAAAATGGACTTGTATCCAGTTGGACTAGCCCGGTTAACAAATGTAAAATAAATAAATAAAATAAATAAATTAACAGCTGATACTGGCTTGCCTATACTGGTGAAGAGACAGCTATGGCCCAGTGAAGGAATTTCCTGTCCAAAAGGCCAAGAGAAGCCTTTAATGTTCCCCGGGACTCAGGAGCACAAACTGGGCCAAGGAGTACTTGTAACACCAATCCACCACTGCTACAGTGCAAAAGTGCATGCCTGCACTAGGCACCAGAAAAAAAAAAGGGAAGGCTGGAAGCACAGCGCAAACTTTCCTAGTCTCTCAGTGGATGGCAGATGTGATCTTAGTCCCTTGCCTTTTCTTACTGGCATCTTCTAATGCTGAAAGAGGAGGAATGAATCAAGGAACATGGTTCAACAGAGGGTCAAAAATAAGATTAAAAACTAGAATACCTTCAAGGAACGAACAGCACTTGCATCTCCAGATCCCAGAGACTAGAAAAGTATTTTTTCCATTTTAAAATGAAAATGTTTGTAAAAAGCACCATATATCAGCAGTGATGGTACATGCACATCTGCCAAGAGGAAATATCATAATAAAGAAAACAGACCCCAAAGGAAAAAAAAAAGCCCTGGTGAAAACAGTGGAGCACAACGTTAGTGGCATACAATGACAAAGAGTTAAACCAGCAATAAAGAATGAAAATTGTGAGAGAACATGAAAAACTGGACTAAACATGTAACTGGGTACTCGAATGAATGGAAGATTTAATTACTTTAAATCCAACAAAAGAAGATTGGAGGAGGCCAGAAAGTGCCCTATCAATATAATATGGTGCAGTTTAGACTCTGACAAGCGAAAGTACCAAGTTAAAATCAAAATATGCTGAACTGGAAGGAAAATAGGAATTACAAGAAAAGCTAACAGCTGTACAGGACAGAACCTTAAGTGAATATTTTGCTTCTAAGGCGTAACAGAGAAGTAGGCATATACTGTTCATACATCTGGGCTTATAGGGAAAGGGAGCAGCATATGGCTGCACAGTCACCTTGTCTTTTCTGGAGAAGTGAAAACATTAGACAATCTGTGCATACAACAGGAATCATGAAGTACAATAGACCATTCATTTTTACCAGTTGAAATCACTTTCTATTGGGATGCTGGAGCTGCTTGCTTTAGTAAAAGGAAGCTTTGCTTCAGCATACCTGTAACATGAACGAGTTCTGGGATAAAGTGCTGGAAGCTGATAATATTTCTGCCTACAGAGAAGCAGACACAGGCAGGAAAAACAGACATTAGGCCTAGAGGAGTGGGAAACCACTTCACAGATTACATGTCCTTGGGCTTACAAGATACAAAAAGCAACCACACTTCTTGCTCCTTGGTTTTATCTTTCATAATGTTCTTTTCACCTTCAAGTATTTTTTTGGTGGTGATGATCCTTTTTAGGACTTCTTGGAAGGCAGAGACCCCTTCCTTCTGCCATAAGATGGCTGTTCCAGTTTAGACACTTGCATGAAAGTGGTCCAGTGTTTTTTTTTCTTTTTCAATCCAGTCTACAAGGTATTTATCCTAGCAATCTGACTAAAGACTGAAAATACTGACTGATGGACTACTACTGGAAATCAAATGCAAACACAACTGCAGAGCACAACCTGAATATGGCATCAGTCAATGCTCCCTTTATACTACCAATGTCCTGGTGCCAGAAGCTGGGTGTTGGCAAAAGTGCTAGGAGGGGGGAAGAGTTTTTGGAAGACTGGCCATCTATCAGCTACCAGCACTGCAGGATATCACAGAACCATGAATACTAACAATGAATATCAGAGAGTCTCTTCTGAAATCACTCTCTAACAAAAAACAGTTAACCTAGCAATGTAAAGTGTTCTCCAATGGAGGCCATTTGGAAGAGTTCTGTACACTGGATCTCTGGAGATGAGCATCCATAAACCTTCTCATCACAATGCAGCATACTCCTGTGGCAAAAAAGAATTGAATACGGCAAGGTCTAACTGGGCTGAGTACTTGCATCAGAGAGGAGCCACTGCTGAGATACTCGTATTGCTCTGAGAATTTTCCATGTACAATAAATACTACTGTAACAGTATTCAGCCCTTAAGAACAAGAACTACTTCATTAGGTGTCATTTAGTGAAACATCTAAAACCACTACTTACAGCCGAATCCATCTGGTTGTATCTTGCAATGTCTTTATGCAGCGTCCGTAGCATGATCATTGCTACCATACCAGACAAAAACAGGACAATTACCAGAGAATTCATGATACTGCAAAGACAGTTACAAAAAGAAAAAATATTACATACTGTGTATTTCTTCAAAGACAAATGTATAAATACTACGAAATGCAAGACAATCTGTCAATTAAAACATAAAAGCTACACAAACGTACCTCCTGCAGTGATCAGAAACATCACAACCTTTGAATCAGTCTAGAGAGGTCATACAGAACTTTGTCCACCTTGCATTTTTTTCAATTTTGTGTTGCAATCGGCCACAAAAATCAAATGATTTTCTATATTTCATTCAACATTACTGTTCAAATATGAATTCTGGATGTAATATAACCAAAACAGCCCAATAGACATTTTTTCCCAAATCATGGTTTTCAAAAGTATTTTTCATTAAAATGCTCCATACATACAAGTTAGTGTGATTAAAAAAACATTCACTTGAGAAATAGTTTATTTATTCTACCTGCTTTGTAACAGAGAACATTTGAGAAAGCCAACCCACTTAGTTTCTTAACACTGAATTATCTTCTGTTCCTCCTTTCTCCCTTTCCACTTAAAAAAAAAAATTCTAAGCTCGTTTCCTGCCTTTCCTGTAACTAGTGTAATCTAGATACAGACTTGCTGTATCCAGGACTGTCTGCAAGCTTCTGAGCCCCCAAACCTTTCTGAGTTGTAGAGAAGCCTTACAGCTTTATCAGTGGGAGTGGTAAGCACTTGGTAGCCTATCTATCACAACAGAAGTGGTTTCTGGCCCAGAAATTGTAGTATATTAGCCGTTGGACAGTTTTTCCATCTCTTTCAACTTTCTGGTTTAAAAGCCCACATTTGCGCTTTCCCCACCTTTCCTGTAGCTAGTCTAGCCCACATACAGATTTGCTGTATCCAGGACTGCATGTAAACTTCTGAGCATATCAAGCCTTTCTGTGTTGGAGGGAAGCCTTCTAGCTTATTAGCGAGAGTGGTAAGCATTAGGCAGTCTATGTACCACAAGATGAGTGGTTTCTGGCCCAGAAATTGTAGTGAATTGGTAGTTTGTGCAGTTTTTCCATCCCTTTCAACTTTCAAGTTTAAAAGCCCACGTTTGCACTTGTTTCCCGCCTTTCCTTTAACTAGTCTAGTCCAGATACACATTTGCTGTATGCAGGACAGTTTGTAAGCTTTTGAGCTGTGCCAAAGTCTGCTCTTCAATCTTTCCCTTAGATCTACTAGTTCTCTCCTCTTATTTATTTTACTTATTTACTGACATTTGCCCGCTCCTGCGCTTTTACTAGCTTATTAGTCTAGCACTTTACCAGACTTCTTTCAGCAATTATTGTAGCACACAAAAGTGCTACCAGCACTAAATGTTATACAAGGAAACAGCTCCAGTACTTATTAATGCCCACCCCTCCAGGCATGTCTAGAGGTCAGTTCCCTGTACTTTCTCCTATTAACCTGGTGAACTTGGGCATACTGAGGCAATGCAGCAACTGCCTCATGTTCACTGACAACCCTCTCCTCTTACCTCCCAACACACAAACTTGCGAGAGATGTACTAATATAGTCAAATTGGAAGCCACGCACTCTCCAGCCAAGACCAGAAACTATGGTCAAGAGGAGAAGGTCAAAACTTGCACCACACCACATGTAACACATAGCCCTCCAGAAAGTACAGCTGTGTACACTTACCACAAATGTAAATGTTCGAGTGCATTCACTGTTGCAGTCATTACATTGGGGTAATCTGTTGCCCTCAGTCGGCCTGAATAAGAAAGTCTTGGGTCGTGCGTTGGTTGCAGTCTCCTCTTCCATGACGTCAGGTCATCAGGGGTATAAAACATGCAGCAGATGCCATTTTAATCAGTTTTTCTTTTCCCAGATGTCAGGCGCCCCCCAAATGGGGAGCAAAAAAAAAAAAAAAAAAAAAAAAAAAAATACATACATATATATATATATACACACATATGTAATTTACAACACAAAGTTTACCTCCAACTATACCAAAAAGGATTTTGAGCATAGTGAAGGAAAGAAGAGGCATAATAACAGAGAAGAAAGGGGGCTGGTGGGTGGTAACCTGGACTGCAACAGTGAATACACTCGAGCATCTACATTTATGGTAAGTGTACACAACTGTATTATGTTCTTAGTGTTTCACTGTTGCAGTCATTACATTTGGGTAGAATCTGGGGGGATAGAATTAAATATCCTACTCTGTGCGTGGCTGCTGAGCGTTCCCTGGCCTCTACATTAGTTTTTAAATTTGAGCATACTTCTATTACCTAATTCGTCTACCTCCTTCTGTGCCTCACTGGACTCCAAACACCAACTTTAGTCACCTACCTAACCCTGCTTGTGCAGCTCCTCACCTGGGTAACCAAAGTACCCCCCCCCCGGATTGAAAGCAAAGCTAAACTAAGATTGTATGTCAAACAATAATATTATATCTAAACACTTGTTAGTGCTGTGATACTTGCTAGGTGTCCTATTTAAACTGCCGTATCAGCCAGCAGCCATACCCCCCACCCCACTTGCCTTTCTTATACTCCCATTCACTCTTTCCCTAGTCATCCCAGCCTTCCCAGGATTTCTAATTTCCTCAAGCCTTTCCCTTCAAAATTACTTTTTCTTTCTTCTACTTCCACCCATCTACTGTAGTCTCCACTCGGTGTAATTACAGGTTTTGACGATTAGATGGCTGTCTTTACCCACTTCTAATTTCACTCAATTCTCTACTTCCCTCTCATTAACTATTTTACTCCAATTCACTCTTACTGCTCTACCTTCCACTTAATATAGTCTTATAACCCCTAGTATCTAGCCCTCTTCCTCTTCTTCTCTAGCCCTATACAAGCCCTTATTCTCCCTCTGCCTTTTAAATTTTCCTTTCCTTCTCTCACTACCACTGCCTTTTTTCTTACCTTCCCTTGGTCTTACCTTCTTCTCTACTGATTGTTTTTTTTCTCCCTGCTAGTACCTTCCTCTGGGTCCTCTCCTTGATACTCTACCTATCCTGCACTCACTATCCTATCTCCCTCCCTTCTTTCAATATACACCCTTACAGTTTACTCTCCCTATTCATTCCTCAGGGTACTAACCCCGTTTCTGTGCTCAGTATACACAAGTTATATTGACCTACTCTTTTATCTTCTATTATTTCATTCCTCAGGGTACTAACCCTGTTTCTGTGCCCAGTATACACAAGTTATACTGACCTCCTCTTCTACCTATTTTTTTTTTTACTTTTCTCCATCTCCCTCCACTCCCCATACTACCTCCTCGATTCTTTACAAGCTGACCTGACCCGCCTCCTCTCATCCTTTATTAGATCTATTGTTTCTATCTCCCTCCTTTGGCATCCCTTTCTATCCTGCACCCCCTCGCCAGCCTAGTCTTCCGATCTGCATCCGCTTTTCACCACTTTACTCCTCCCCCGTACCTTCCTACATCCGCTCTAAACCTATTACATGGAACTAGCTCCCTGGAGGTGCCATCTTTAAATCTCCTACTCTGAGCGTGGCTGCTGAGCGTTCCCTGGCCTCTACATTAGTTTTTAAATGTAAGTGTATTACAGATTTTATTTGTTCTGTGCAACTTAAAGTATTGTTATGCCATGTTCTTTGGTTACTGCTTTTTCTTTTCTACAAGATAGTTTAACGAACTGTAATGCTTCACAATACAGCCGTTTAGGAACCTTGTAAATTATCTATTCTGTTGCGCTCACAGTGGCTCCTTAACTGACTCGGTGATAAGCCAGGAACCTGCCCAGCACTTCAAGCAGCTTGGTTCTTGTTTCGCTTGTCTATCTGTACTCAACAGACTATAATTTAGGTTGTCCAAACTATTTGTTTAACTTACATCATTCAAAGGTGCCTAGAAACCGGATCCGACTCTACTCAGCTACCTAACAGCAAGTGCTATCTTCCAACCTAAGCTTGCTTAGGTTTTATAGTCCCCCACACCCTTTCTAATGGCTGCAGTGTAGACTATATACTCCAGTGCAGTTTTTAAGTTGCAACTTCAGTTGCAGGACTGCCCTGCTGTAAAAAGGGAAATTATTGTTGATTTTGCTCTTTAAACTGCTTGGTTCTTGTGTCGCCTGGTTATTTTGATGAAATAGACTGTAATTTAGGTCGTTCAAATTATTTTGCTTATCTTGTACCTTTCAAAGGTGCCTAGAAACTGCATCAGACTCTACAATCCAACAGCATGTGCTGTCTTACAACCTAGGCTTGCTTATGTTTCTAGTCCCCCTCCCGCTTCCAAACGGCCGTAGTGTTGTTTATATACTCCAGTGCAGTTTACAGTCATAACTTCAGTTGCAGGACTATCCTGCTGTTAAAAGAAGACTTCTCAATGATTTTTGCTGAGGTTTTTACAGTTCACCCGTGCTAATTAAGAAGCAGTAGTGGGTATAGTACTCCGGTGCACTTTATAGTCACAGGACTGCCAAACTGTTAAAAGAAAACTAATAAACAAGTAAACTAAACATATGACCTTGCTGGGGTTTTACACACACCTTGTGCTTATACGGCCGGAGCCTGTAAGTAGTACTCCGGTGCAGTCTTTATAGCCATTTTGTGGCAGGACTCCCTTTCTGACAAGAAAAAAGAAATTTATAACCTTGCCGAGCTTTTACAATTACCCCGGCCTTACAAACAACAGTAGCGTGTTTGGCATTCTGGCAAAGCTTTCAGTATCTATTCTAGTCGCAGGATAGCTACCCTGTCAAAAGAAAATGAAATAATCTACCTATTGGTATTCTGTTTTTCTGTTTTGTGCCTAGTATCTTGAAGGAATTTTGCTTGATGCTATAAAAGAGCAAAATGTTTTATTTTCTTTGTTCACTGAACTCTGGCTATAGTTGTATTGGCGCAAGCTGCTGAATTAGAGCTAAATGTTTTTTTACTGCTCATAGAACTCTGGACACAATGTTTTAGACTATAACTGTCACATTTTTAGTTAGAAAACTTAATACTAGCTTATTTTCTTTTAAATTACTTGTTCCAATGCTTACATATAGCTGCTCTAGTCTAGTTTATAGATTGATACGAAATACAAAAGTTGAATGCTCTAGTGCTAATGCCTAGTTTCAGATGTTACTACACCTGTTGCTGATATGTTGTGAACAAGCTCATGTGTGTCTCTTAATTGTACTGTTTAACTTATTTCTCTCCTGTTACATACCTAGTATCCTTTATAACTTTCTTCTCCCTTTTTTTTCTTCAGTTGAGCACACTTCTATTACCTAATTCCTCTACCTCCGGCTGTACCTTACTGGACTCCAAAGACTAACTTTAGTCACCTACCTAACCCTGCTTGTGCAGCTCCTCACCTGGGTAACCAAAGTACCCCTCCGGATTGAAAGCTAAGCTGAACTAAGATTGCATGTCAAATAATATTATATCTTCCCCTAAATGCACTTGTTAGTGTTGTGATACTTGCTAGGTGTCCTATTTAAACTGCCATATCAGCCAGCAGCCATACCCCCCCTCTGCTTGCCTTTCTTATATTCCCATTCACTCTTTCCCTAGTCATCCTAGCCTTCCCAGGATTTCCTCAAGCCTTTCCCTTCAAAATTACTTTTTTTTTCTTCTACTTCCACCCATCTATTGTAGTTTCCACTTGGTGTAATTACAGGTTTTGACTACTAGACGGCTGTCTTTACCCACTTCTAATTTCACTCACTTCTCTACTTTCCTCTCATTAACTATTTTACTCCAATTCACTCTTACTGCTCTACCTTCCACTTACTATAGTCTTATAACCCTAGTATCTAGCCCTCTTCCTCTTCTTCTCTAGCCCTATACAAGCCCTTACTCTCCCTCTGCCTTTTAATTTTTCCTTTCCTTCTCTCACTACCACTGCCTTTTTTCTTACCTTCCCTTGGTCTTACTTTCTTCTCTACCGATTTTTTTTCTCCCTGCTAGTACCTTCCTCTGGGTCTGCCCCACTCCATTCTACCTGCGGGCTCACTCCGTTCCCCCCTGCCCCCAATTGCCACCCACCCCCAGTAGTCCTAACAATATACCACTGTAACCACTCCCCCTCCCATTATTAACCTCTTTACTCATTAACTTACCAACCACACCCCCTAATTTACAACTCCTTAATTAAACTAACCATCTTCCTTGGCCTACTCCCACTCATCCCTACACCTCATCCTGTACCAATTCTTTTCTATAGCACTCTCTTCCTAACTTTCTTGTCCTACTCCCTCCCTACATCTCATCCTGTACTAAAATTTTATTTATAACACTCTCTTACAACCAATTTTTTTACATAGACACTTCATCCCTACTCAACCTCCTATAACACTCTCCTTTTACTTACAACACTCCCTCTAACAGCCTACCCTCACCACTTATCTACACATCCCTATAGACCCAACACACAAATATATACTCACAAACATCCTACTCTTGACTACAACTCTTGCTTCTCTTACTATACCATACAGTCTAACCTTCCTCGAACATTCTTTTGTTCTTGACCACCACTACCATCAAACTCTACCATCTTCTTTATTCTACCCCCTCAACCACAGTAATGTAACCTCCACCTCTAGCTATATATTACCAAAATATCATAGAGCTATCCATCTTACTTGCTCCCTTATGAAAAAAAACACATAATTGACAAATTCCTTAAATTTGTAGAATATCCTTATCTACACCCCCTATTAGATGGTGATATTCACCCAAACCCTGGTCCTATTATTGAAAATGCCAATAACCTACAAATCCAAACAGTGCCTGTTATCACTACCTTATCTAAATCACCTAACTCCCTCCTCATAGCTCACCTTGACATTCGTTGAATAAACAAAATAACCCACGTACATGCAATCTTAGATGTTCACTCATTTGATATTCTTTGTATTAGAGGCATGGCTAAAGCTCTCAACTCTGGACCAGGAGATTACCCCTCCTGGTTATAACATCCTAAGATGTGACCGTAAAACCAAAAAGGGTGGAGGTATAGCCATTTTCTACAAATCTAAACTCCAAGTATCACCCTTCAATATACTCCTACCTCCAGACTAATTCAGAAACCCTTACTGCCAAACTTCAAATCAACTACTCCAAATATATCTATCTAATTTGCACATATCTCCCCCCTGGAAATAATACCAATACTCTTAAAAACATACTTGGTTACCTCTCTACCCATCTACCTCAGGAGACCATAGTATTAGAAGACTTTAATATAGACTGGGTTACCTGCAGTTCCCCTAATCCAACTAACCACATAAATCTTTATGGATTCTCACAAATTATAACCACTCCAACTAGAATCCATAAGCCAAGCAGTAAAGCAACCACCCTAGACTGGATCCTTAACAGCCACCTTGAACCCTTCCTGACGATATCAGTGATCACATGCTAACCTACATTATCAAAAAAAAAAAAAAAAAAAAAAAAAAAGAGTCCATATCCCAACTAGTAAAAACTTTAAAATCTCTCGCTCCAAAAAGTTTTTTAATCCAGAGAGCTTCCGAAATGAACTGAAAGCATGTGACTGGTCACCAATGTCTCATCTTCAACTTGATGAAGCAGTGAACCTATTTTAACATTAAATTTCTTCAAATCCTAGACTGCCACGCCGCTTTATCGCTCTTCATGTATTAAAACCAAAATTGCCCCCTGGCTCACAAAACAAACTAGGCAAAACATCCTCCTTAGAAATAAAATCTGGGCAAAATGGAGAACCTCCAAATGTCCATCGGATCACCTTTACTTTAAACAGTTAAGAAATGCCACCAAGAAAGCTATTCTTAGAGACAAAAAAGAGTATTTCCCTCACCTCCAACAAACCCATCCACAAAAATTCTGGTCAAGTATAAACAAACTTCTTCAGCCAGGACACTCAACTCCTGCCCCGGCAGGATTCAACCAAAATAACGCCAACCAGATTCCAGACGCCTTTAATACCTACTTTACTGAAGCCATTCAAACCCTAGCCAATACTCTGCCACCAATGACCACTTGCCCATTAAATTCCTCTAGGACTCCTTCTCTTACCTTTCAAATACAACCTGTACCTACAGCCCTAATCTGTAATCTCCTTCAAAAACTAAAACCTTGCACCCCACCCATCTGCTGACCGTCTGCCAGCTGAATACCTGCAAACTGCAGCAAATGCCATAGCCTACCCCATCTCCATCCTTATCAATAGAACTATTTTAGAAAGCAAGATTCCTGCTATATGGAAAGTATCCCACATCATCCCATTACATAAAGGTGGGTCCATCTACTGAGCTCACCAACTTTTGGCCTATTGCCTTACTCTCTCCAATAGCTAAGATAATGGAAAAATACATTCACAGACAACTACTTGACCACCTTCTCCAAAATAACCTACTTACCAACTGCCAACATGGCTTCAGGCCATTCCATAGCACAACCACTGCCCTGTTGTCCTTTTCCGACTTCATAAACAAAAATCGTAACACTTTCTCCTCTGCACTATTTATTGACCTTTCAAAAGCCTTTGATATGGTAAACCACAACATACTTAGACATACTAAAAGCCCAATCACTTGACCCACATGCATTACAATGGTTTAAGTCCTACCTGGAAAAGAGACAGCAAGCAGTACCTTTGGGATAATAATCTTTCTATATCCCTCCCAGAGAATATTGGAGTACCCCAAGGCTCCATCTTAGGACCCCTACTCTTTTCTTTATTTATTAACAATCTTCATACCCAAATTCCTCAACCCACCTGCATACAATATGCAGATGACTCTAATTTGTTCAGCCAAGACCATAACCTCTCTCCAATCCCTCACTCAAACTGTATTCAACAGTGTTGAAAATTGGTTCACACAACACTGCCTCCTCCTGAACCCCAAAACAAAAACAAAATTATTGCTCTTTGCTCCAACTCTAAAATCACCTCAACTGTACTTCACAATAACCTCAAACAATGGTACTAACATAACCCGACACTACAACCAGTCTACTAGGAGTAACAATTGATAACCTTAGCTATGATGACAACATTAATTCTACAATAAAGTCTGCTAACAAAAAACTAGGCACCCTTTACAGAATCAAACCCTTCCTCACCCCATCAGCCAGAATGGCTATTGCCCAGACCCACCTAATCTCTACCCTGTTCTATGCTTCTGCGATATATACCAATCTATACAAGAACAACCTTACCAAACTTTCCACCAGTTATAATAATATAGCCAGATTTGCCACTGGTACCCCATTTAGAACTAATCAATGTGTCAACCTTAAACAACTGGGATGGCTAGAACTGCAAAATCAACTACTTTGTCAACAGCTAGTTATCACCCAAAAGATCCTTTATTACCATAACAATACCCCTATCCTCACTAATCTGATCACACCATACAAAAATCTTGAAACACTACGCTCAGCTAATAAGCTCCTTGTTGCCACTACTAAGTCAAAAAACAAAGCTGGGGACTCACTTTTCTCCAACACAGTAGGTAAAAACTGGAACCAGCTTCCTACTGAACTATCCACCCTTGCTTCAACTTTCCGATTTAAAAAACATCTTAAAGAACATCTTAAATCTCACTGGCTTTGTCCATGCTCTAACCCCGACTGACATCTTATTCCCCTTCTTGCTCTCTCTACACTTCTCTTCCATACTATTCTTTGATGCTTACCTCTGTAATCTATATAAAAAAAATTATATATTATTGTCTTTCTCTGTTATTGGATATTAACTTCAACTTACTAAATGACTTATTACTATTTTTGTTCTTACCAACACAGCCAATGTACTGTAACTTACTTGACTAATCACTATATATTGTATTCTTTGTCACTGCTAGTGCTTGGAGCTTTTCTCCCCGGGTCTCTACTAAAAATGGACATATATCCAGTTAGACTAGCCCAGTCAACAAATGTAAAATAAATAAAAAATAAATACAATATAAATTATACAGCATTAGGAGCGGCTATAAGGCCCTGCAGGACAGCAGTGGCAAAGCCTGCCCTGGATTTAGAAAAGAGAGGTAAATGGTAATGTTTTGTGAATGTATGAAATGAGCTCCAAGTAGCAGCTTCTAGAATGTCTCTGGTAGGAACCCCAATGAGAAAAGCTGCAGAAGTAGACGCAGCCCTGGTGGAATGGGATCGGATCTCCTTGGGGACAGGTTTACCATGGTGCATGTAGCAAAAACGAATACAATGGCTCATCTATTTTGAAATAGTCTGCTTTGAGACAGCCTTCCCCTTTGCCCCTGCAGCAAATGCCACCAGTAGTTGCTCAGACTTTGAGATTTTGTCCTGTTTAAGTAAAACCTTAGTTGTCTGTGTACATCCAATGAATGCAGAATCCGCTCCCCCTTGTTCTGCGGATTTGGGAAAAAAGTTGGCAGATGAATGGTCTGGTTAAGAGCCACACTGGATACCACCTTAGACATAAAAGAAGGATTGGTCCTGAGGGCCACCCTGTCCAGATAAAAGATAATGAAAGGCTCCACTGCCATGAAAGCCTGTAGTTCTGAAATCCTTCTAGCTGAAGTGACTGCTAAAAGAAAGACAGTCTTCCAAGAAAGAAATTTTGTCTGCAGTAGCAGCTGGTTCAAAAGGAGGTAGGGTGAGCTTTTCCAGCACAAAATTGAGGTCCCATGCAGGAGTTGGTGCTCTCCTGGGAGGTCTCAAATTTTTGGTTCCTTTGAGGTACTGCTTTAACAGGGGATGAGAAAAGAGAGGAGGCTCTGTGTTGTAATGAGCCGAGATGGCAGAGGCGTGGATTTTTATAGAAGAAAAATATAGGCCCTTGTGAAGCATCTCAGTTAAATATTGCATAATCCGAGGAATATTGGGCATTGCTGTGTTTATTCCTTGTGCTTGGTACCAGGCACAGAATCTCTTACATTTATCAGCATAAGATTTTCTAGTACTAGGCCTTCTAGTCTCCAAAATGGCATCCATCACAGGTTTACTGATGGATGAGATTGGTGAAATTAGTTGATTAGCCATGCTGCAAGATTCAGAGTTTGGAGCTGAGGGTGCAGAATTTGATAGTTCTGCTGAGACAATAGATGAGGTGTCTGAGGCAAGTACCACGGAGGAAGGTGTGACATATTCCTTAGAAGTGGGTACCAGTGTTGGGGAGGTCAGTCTGGAGCAATCAGAATAGTTTTTGGTTTTTCCTGTCTGACTTAGTAAAACTTTGGAGGGCAGAGGGGGGGGGGGGGGGGAGGCATAGACTGATGGTTTTTTTCCAGCTAAAGGATACAGCATCCGCTTTCCAAGCTTTTTTGTGATGAATTCTTGTGCAGAATTTGTCTAACTGGTAGTTTTGGGAAGAGGCGAAAAGATCTAGGTCTGGGCTCCCCCATTTTCATGTCAACATACTGAAGATTTGTGGATCCAGTTTCCATTTGTGTGGGTCCATAAGATTTCTGCTTAGGTCGTCTGCCAGAGTATTTTGCTTTCCTAGCAGGAATTGATCTTGTAGATGTATTTGGCAAGTCAAGGCTGTGTTCCACAAGGCCATGGCTAGTCTGCAAAGGGGGTAGGAGTGGGTACCCCCCTGCTTGTTTATGTACCACATAACTGTAGTGTTGTCCGTCTTTATCAGTAGTTGTCCTGCATGAAGGAGGTCCTTGAAGGCTGTCAGAGCATTATGTACAGCTAGCATTTCTTTCTGATTGATATGTAGGTGCATTTGATTTGGGCTCCATTCGCCCTGAATGCATCTCCCTGCCAGATGGGCCCCCCAAGCATAGTCTGATGCGTCTGTAGTCAGAGTTTGGGTGGCAGGGGGTAGAATAAACGACAGTCCCTTGTTTTGGTGACAGGCCTCTGCCCACCAAAGGAACTCCTGTTGCAGGCAAGGAATAAGGGGAATCATTGTTTCCAGGCTGTGACAATGTTGACTCCCATAAGCTTTTTAGGTACCACTGAAGTTTCCTCATATGCAGTCTTGTATGGAATTAGTAGAATGCAGGATGCCATGAACCCCAAAGCCTGCAGAGAATTTGTCTTGCAGACAGCTGGGTTTTTGTGGCCACTTTCTTTTAAGTATGTTATCAATTGAACTTGTTTGTCTGGCGTGAGGTAAGCCATCTGGGCAGTTGTATTCAAGCTTGCACCCAGGAATGTAATTTGAGAGGGTACCAGTTGTGATTTATTTTCATTTATGGTGTACCCTAGGCATGTTAGAAGCTTTTTTACAAAAGCCAGATGTTGTAGAAGAGTGTCCTTGTCCTCTGCCTGAATTAGACAATCGTCCAGATAAGGATAAATTTAAATGTTTATTTGCCCAATCACTGGTGCCAGGCACTTTGGCTTATCTACTGCACCCAGGGTTTTCATAAAGGGCAGTGCAGAGAACTGGTAATGCAAATAGCCTGCTTTGAAGCAGAGGCATCTTCTTCAAGATTCCTTGATTGGGATATGCAGGTAAGCCTCTTAAGTCTAGAGTTACCAAACAGGCATTCTTGCCTAGCATAGGCAGTAGCTGTTCATCTTGAATTTTGGAATGTCCAGGAAAGTATTTAGAATGGATAAGTCCAGAATTGGATGCCATGATTTGTCTTTTCTGGGTACCAGGAAATGTCGAATAAAAACCTTGTCCTTTTTCCTTTTCTGGTACTGGTTGAATTGCCCCCATATCCATGAGGGACACTACTTGTTTCTGGGCCTCTGCCCACTGATTTGGAGGCAGATCTGGCCATCCGTTTGGAGTTGGCAACGTGTGGAAATGAAATCTGTACCCCTGGGATACTATATTTAAGACCCACTTGTCCTGGGTAATTAGATGCCAATTTTGAACATGAAGTGCTAGTTTTCCCCCCAAAGGGGCTGCCAAAAGATAAGTGCTTGGAAATGGCAGAAGAAAGTCATTGAGACTGTTTACCGTATGGTGGTGCTTCGCTACTTCCTGATTTGGAGGTGGAGGCACCCCACTGTTTTGTCCTGCAAGATCCTTGTGACTGAAACCTGGAGCCCTTGGAGTGTCTGGTTTTGACCTGAGCAGCTCTGTTGGATACTGGAAAGGACGAGTTCTTAGTAGGCCAGTGCCTACTCTGAACCTGGGTGGCTGCACTAGGAAGAAATCTTTTACAGTTTGCATAGATTTAGCTTCGTCTTCCATCTTTTTCAAAACTTCTTCTGCCTTACTACCAGACTGTCCTGCTGTAAAGGAGCATCCAGCAATTTAGCTTTAACATGATCAGGCAGATTTTGCTCCTTGAGCCAAGCATGCCTTCTTATCACAGATCCAGTTACAGTAGCCCTGCAAGAGGCCTCCAAGGAATCAAAACCACATTGCAAAGTATGCTTTCCAAGTAGTTCAGCTGAATGCAATAAATCCTGTAACTCTATTTTCCACACAATCAGAAATCAACACCATTTTCTGTTTCAGTAAGCCCATGACATGCTGTTGATATTTAAGCATATGAAATTGACAGTTTAAAGCCCGGATTGCCAGGGTTGCAGACGTATAAATCTTCTTACCCCATCTAGCTAGCATCCTGGAGTCTCTATCAGAAGAGATAGGATTTTTAGCAGTAGAAGCCTTAACACCCTTGGGACCCTGGGAAATTGTTTCAGGGTCAGCAGTACGATTTTTGAAAAGAAACTTGTGGGAGTCAGGTACCCTGTAATATCTGTCTGGCTAACTAGCAGGCGGAGGCAGGGAATCAGGAGCCATGCTGGATTCTGAGAAAACAATCAACAATGTCTAAAACAGGAGGTATAGCCAAAGGCTTATGCTGAGGAAGAAAATACCCAAGCCTCTTTTTGGATTCTGAAAAATCCTGACTCCCAATGAAAATGTTCCCTTAAGGTATGCAAAGTTTCTCCAAAAGAAAAATCCTCTGATGCAGAAGAATCTATCCCTTCTGCTTCTCCTCCTGAGTCCTCATAAGGGGGAATAGAAAATTCCTGACCAGAAGGAAATGGAAACCTGATCTGAAGATTCATAATCAGTGCCTTGCCTAGGCCTCTTAGCAGGAGGGGGTTGGGAACCCCTGATCAAAAATCCTCAGCCATTTTGATCATTTGTTTTATAGGCATAGGGGGGCCTGAGCACGTGGCTCATGCGTCAGTTTTTTAGACATAGAAGTTGGTTTTGGCCTTGTTTTTGATGATGGCGTTGGTTTAATATACAAATCTTTAGGCCTGAAAACACAATCAGAAGCCGGTGCCTTCTCAGCAGCTCCGGACCCATCCAAGGGAGAGACATCCGTGGGTTCAATACTTGAAGAATCTTGCGGCATACTGGACTCCAAATGGGTCTCGGTAGAGGCCTGCGACTCAAAAGTAGCAGGCATCAGGGGCTGCGAAAGCGGCTCACTGAATACCGGTGAACTGGTGACTGGCTTAGGAGAAGCTTTGACGTCAGTTCTGGACCTCGACCGTCTGTCTCCATCTTTTTCTTTGCGTTTTTTGTGGATTCCGGTAGTCGGATTGCTAACCGATGACATTTCAGGATAGTAAAATCTTGAATCAAAGTATTTAGAAGCAAAAATATACCAACGCTTTGGTTAAATTTAGCACAAAACCAACAGCAAGGCACGTTGTGGTCAGGGCCTAGGCAAGGAATATAGTACAAATGAAAATTCTTATGAGGTATTTGCTTCCCACAAGTAATACAATTATTAACTTTTACTGACAGCTGTAAGGAGCAAGAAAAAGTTTCCCCAACGGGGTACTTGGCTTTAGTTTGAAGACTTCGGTACTGAAACTCAAAAATGAAAATTTCAGGAGTTGGCCAACCGGCACTTGCGAATTGCTTCTGCTTCGGGCACCGTGCAGCAAGAAAGACCGATTAAAATGGCGTCTGCTGCATGTTTTATACCCCTGACGACCTGACATCATGGAAGAGGAGACAGCAAATGACGCAGGACCCAAGACTGTTATTCAGGCCGACTGAGGGCAACCTGCCAGCAGATTACCCAAATGTAATGACTGCAACAGTGAAACACTAAGAACATCACACACCAGCACTGCCTTCACATAAAAACACAAACCACACACCCACCTTCATGGAGGCTCTCAATAAAAATCTACCCAAACAGCAGAGACCTCGATGGCAGAAACGTACTTGACCACCACAACACAACACTAATCACGAGACTGTATGTGACACTCGACCAAAGCCCCTAAAGCAAAACAGCATGCCCAACACACTTGTCATAGGTGACTCAGTGAGACACACTGATATCTCACTCACCAGGTTGAATAAGGAGAAACTAACAGTCAGCTGCCAGTCAGGTGCCAGGATCTGCCAGATAACGCATGCACTTAGGTCCCTCAACAACAGGTACAAATATGACTCTGTCACTATACATGTAGGTGTAAATGACCTGAGATGTACCTCCCTGGACTACAAGTAGAGACATGGAGGAGTTCTCGGATTATGTAGCCCAGGCGGGTATGACCCTAGCCTTGAGCAGCATCCTACTATCACCCAGAATGACACAACAGTACAAGCAGAAAATGATTGATTTCAACAACTGGCTAAGTTTCTGGTGTCATTCTAAGGGGATACAGTATTGGTCTGCCTGGGATGACATGACTGACCTCGATGCTTTGCCAGAGATGGCCTGCATCTGTCACCCCTGTGCTTCTGGATACTGGCTAAGGCTCTTGCCACCCCTATAGTGCCTTTTTAGGCAGTGTTTCAAAGAACAAATTAGCACTGTACCAGCTACAAACAAATGTAAAAATGTAAATCTCAAAATGCACTCACTTGAAGCACTCCTCAAAATAGAGAACATCGACATTTGTGCCTAAAGGAGACCTGGCTCAAGGCAGCAGAAAGCACCCCTGCACTACCAGGCTATAACTCATTACACACCTTTTGGCCCCAGAACTTGGACCGAAGCTCCAAAGGTGGTGGTGTTTCCATATTCATAAAGGATGCACACACCTCCAGACTGGTAGCCCAGTATAACGCATCTGGGATACTTCAGGTACAGCTAACATTTGTTAAGACATAGAATCAGGTTGTAGCCTGCTACAGATATCCCCAACAAAATCCCAAGACTCGCACTCCATGCCTAAGCACCCTGGAGAATATTAGGGTCCAACCTAACACTCATACTGGGTGACTTCAACTACCCCTCCCACTTGCCCAACATTTCCTGGAATTCATTAATTTCAAAGCCCTGGATCAGCTTGTTCTTACCCTCATTACTAGTAACATCCTTGACCTGGTAATTACTAACATGGGTGACCAGTGCTCTACACCAATAGTAAACTCCTCCCTGGTTAGATCAGACCACAAACTAATCACCTTGGAAATCCACACACCCCCCTCCCCTGGCAAAGGTACCCACCACAAAAACTTCTCCAAAGCCAACTTTGGGCTCCTAAAAACAGAGGTGGCAAACTTCACAGCACCCATGCAAATGGAGATCAGTTGCATGACCGCCAAATCATGCACGAATGCATGGTACAAACACGTACACAAATGCATGGATCTTGCCATATCCAATAGAACCAAGATGCTCTCCTCTCCTCCCTGCCATAAACAAACTCTACAACAGAAGGAGAAAACTGATGTGGAATAAGGTGAAGTCCCAAGACTGGAAAAACTCCCTTATCAGCCTCAACAAATCCTCTAAAGCCAACTATGAAAACAGAATTGCAGCAGATAGTAAAGACAACCTTAAGGCCTTCTATAGTTATGTAAAGAATCTCCGTGGCAATACCCAGATTAGCTCTGAGCTACTGTACAATGGTACCTGCTATACAGAGCCAACAGATATTGCCAATATACTGGCTGACAGATTCAGTGCCAACTTTAATCCCCCCCCCTCCCAGGGACCAGTCACAATACCAGTAGATTGCCAAGCACCACCCAATATTACTGCTGCACAGGTTACAATAGCACTGTCCAAGGCCAAGAATACAGCTTCTATGGGACCTGACAATATCCCTGGCTGTGTTCTACATGAACGACAGAGTGAACTGGCACCTCACCTATGTGCCCTGTTCAATCACAGCCTCACCTCAGACTTTGTCCCTACCAAATGGCGCACTGCTACAGTCACCCCTCTCCACAAATGAGGAGCGACTATAGACCCTGGGAACTATCGCCCCATTAGCCTGACATGCAAAGTTATGGAACGCATCATCATGGTCCTAAATAAACAAGGATATACGGAATCACCAAACTCTGGATCCTACACAGTTTGGTTTCGTGAAGGGTAGATCATGCCTGCTCAACTTGGTCAACTTCTTTTGAGTCAGCCACCAGAGCTGTGGACGAAGGCAAGGTGGTTCATACAGCCTACTTTGACCTGGCAAGGCCTTTGATACCAATCCCCACTCAGGAATCATAGAAAAACTCACTAAGCCGGGCATCAACCCCTATATCACTAGGTGGGTTGCAAACTGGCTCACAGGTAGAACCCACATTGTGAAAGTGACCAACTTCAAGTTAGACTGCCGACCAGTCAAGAGTAGAGTCCCACAGGGTTTGGTCCTAGGTCCTCTGTTTGGTATCTACTTCTCTGAAGTCCATGCCCACACGAAGGGACTCTGGCTGACAAAGTTGGCAGACGATTGCAAGTTGCGAGCTATTACTAACTCCCCGAGTGATGTTGACATCCTACAGAAAGGCCTCACTGAGACCAACAACTGTTGTCAGAACCATGGCCTTAAGCTCAATGCCAAAAAAAAGCGTAGTCATCCCCTTTGGGAAAAACTCCGTTCAGTGGACTACCATCGATGTGGTAATTCATGGGAACACAGAAGGAGTTATAAGAAATCCAGGAACACAGGTTGACAGCAACCCCTCTTTTGATCACCACATTGCCACGGTGGTCAGAAAGCCCTTTTATGTGGCACTTCTCATTACTAAGGGTTTTGCATCCAAGAAGAAAGAGGTAGTCTCCCTCTACTCTTCCCTCATTAGGCCAGTCATTGAGTACAATGCCCCATTTGACATGTACCTCACTAAACACCTGCAACAACTGGAGAAGTCGCAAAAGTACCTCAGAGAGGATCCTAGGCCTAACTATTCTGTCTCATATCGCCTCCTTTGAAGAGATCTCTGCTTGACTTACAAAGCCATGTCTGACCCAGCTCTGTTAGAAATGCTACAGCTAAAGAAATCCCAATCCCTCCACACCACACGCTCCAGAGACCTCAAACTGATTACCACAATCAACAGAACATGCTGGAGGGATAGGTTCATAACCCAGAGACTGCAGAGCACCTCATTAGCCCTCTTCAAGAGGAATCTTGATAAGTGGATGGGAAATAGAAAATTGACCCCAGAGATCACTCCAGTGGTTTTACTCGACAGAGGCACTGGGAATTAAGGGCTGGTGGCACAATGTCAGGGTAATCCTATGGGCTAGGCTTGTAAAGAGTCTAGGGTCATTAGCCTAGTACACACTTACGAACCTAAAAATCTTCTCAGAAAGCATCTACCAATACCCAGCTACATTCAGTAATAGCAGAAATGTGCAAGCAAATTAGTGCAACAGACAAAGTGAGGCTGGGGGAGGGGTCAACTGTCAGTTCAGTTGCAGGAAGTCATGCAGACATGTTGACAAGCTAACCTCAATACACAACTTTTCCAGATGAACATTTCCTGATAAACTAAAAGCTTTTCTGATTACACTGGCTGTTGCAAAATAAAATTTATAATAAAAAAAACGACCTATAAAAAAACTTGAAACCAAACTATTACTTTAATAGAAAAATGGTGAGTGCTTTCATTCTTTACAGAGAACTTCAGACACCATTCTCAACTGCCACATTTAAATGGCCTCCAAAAAATGTCACTTGACTTCAATGAATTAACCCCTTCCTTCTCAGCACTATTTAGTCATTTAAACCTGGGAAATTGCAGGCATTCAGCCTAACATGTCAGCAACATTTCGTCTGCATTAAACCTTTCATAAAAATCTTGTATCAGGTCTATAACACAAAATTTTAAAATATATACTGCCCATTTCATTTCTATGACACTTATTCACATGTTTAGCTACGGCACAACTTAACACAAAATTTTGCAACTGCATGTAAATGTTCAAACTCATATAAAACTCTTGTTCTACCTATATAAAAAGCCATTAATAATCCACATAAAATGATGTAAACATATCTAGACTTCAAAGTGAAGCAATTCTTTAAATAAATCTGAAAATTCCTAGCCCTAACTTCTTTTACATTTCCTAACATATGCCTACAATAATTGCAACTGGTACATTTAAACATACCATAAGTACTGACATTTATTATTTCATTCCCATTCCATTCTTTTCAATAAAAATATTCTTTCAAATTTTTGCCTCTTTTAGATACAAAGAGAGGTTTCACTCCAACAAGTTAGGTATATGAACTTTAAGATTTAAAGTGGACAATATATTTTTTAAATTTTCTGTTACAGACCAGTTACAAGATTTTTATGAAAGGTTTGATGTAGACGATAAATTAGACTGGAAGGAATGTTGCTGGCAGGTTAGGCTGAATGCCTGCAATTTCCCAGGTTTGAACGATAGACACAATTGTAAATGAGAAGTTATGTACCTACCATAACATTCCATGTTAGTTGTCTTCTTCTCGCCTTCTTTCTTGCTGGATGGGTTCGGAGCAGAGCTTCGGCTCTGACTCGGCCTATACTAAAGCTCGAGAGCTATTTATACCGGCTCGAGGCTACCCTATATCCCATAATGCTAGGCGCTAACTACCCAGATTTCGTTAGATAGC
Source organism: Protopterus annectens (assembly GCF_019279795.1). Lineage (NCBI taxonomy): Eukaryota > Metazoa > Chordata > Ceratodontiformes > Protopteridae > Protopterus > Protopterus annectens. Next base: position 1,423,344,955 of record NC_056735.1, read on the forward strand.
TGAAAACCATAGCAGTTTAGCTCTCCAACAAAAGGAGGAGAGGAACCTCGCTAGAAGTCACCTAGACCTATAGCTACCAGAAGGGATAGCCTAGGGGTCAAGCTGAGGCAAGAAGAAGATCCCTAAGGATCCTTTAGGTCTGTCCAGGCTAGGGGGATGGGGGGGTGGGTGGGACGCAAGAAAGAAGGCGAGAAGAAGACAACTAAAGTACAGTTTTGTACCTACCATAAATGTAGATGTTCGAGTGTTCACCCTGCTGCAGTCATCACACTTGCTTGGAAAGTGGACGCTCTCTCCTTCAGTTGGAAAAACCTGACAGCATATGCCTTTCCTCCATTACCTCTTCTCACAAAGGTTCTTTTGAAGGCCAAAAAGGAGAAACCTCAAATGATTCTCATAGCCCCAGACTGGCCACGCCAGCACTGGTACCCGTTATTGAAGAATATGGCTCACAGTCCACCATGGATATTACCTCAAATACCTCATTTGCTCACGCAGCAGGCCAAGCAGATTCTACACAGCCAGATCAAAACCTTAAACCTGGCTGCATGGCTAACAAATTAAGCAGCCAACCAGCTCCTCTTTCACAAGCACTGCTGGATGTTATGCTAGAAGCCAGGAGGCCAAGCACCAGGAAGGCTTACTTGGACAAATGGAAAAGGTTTTCTGCTTGGAACCAAGCTAAGGGCCAAGACTTAATTCAGCCTCATATGCCTCACATTCTGCAGTATTTAGCTGAGATGTTACATAAAGGACTTTCCTTCTCCTCAATTAAAATCCATACTTCAGCTATTTCAGCTCACTACGACACAAATCCACCTTTATTTTCAAACCAACTCCTAAGCCAGTTCCTCAGTGGGGCAAAAAACATTAGACCACATAGAAGAGCTCCTACACCAACATGGGACCTCAACTTTGTTCTGGAAAAACTAACACTACCTCCCTTTGAACCAGCTTTTTCTGCAGACCTTCAGTTCCTATCACGGAAGACTGCCCTACTACTGGCAATAACTTCTGCTAGGAGTTTTTCAGAATTACAGGCTCTTATGGCAGTGGAACCTTTCCTCATTTTTCATCAAGACAGAGTTTCTCTACGAACTAATCCTTCCTTCATGCCAAAGGTGGTTTCCAGTGTAGCTTTAAATCAAACCATGCATCTACCCACTTTCTTCCCCAATCCACAGAACAAAGGTGAGAGACTCTTGCATTCCTTGGACATTCACAGGCAGCTTCGATATTACTTGGATAAAACTAAGGCTTTCATAAAAACTGGCCAGCTCTTTGTTTCCTATGCTACAGCTTCTCATGGGAGGCCCATATCCAAGCAAACCATTTCAAAATGGATAGGCCATTGCATACGATTCTGCTATACCCATCATGGGAAACCAGTACCTCCTACCATTAGATCCCATTCTACCAGTGCTACAGCTACCTCTACAGCCTTTCTCAGAGGGGTTCCTACCAAGGAAATTTTAGAAGCTGCAACTTGGAGTTCTGTACACACCTTCACGAAACACTATCACTTGCCTCTTTATTCTAAGTCCAGGGCGGGCTTCGCCACTGCAGTCCTGCAGGGCCCATTGCCTCCTCTAACCCTTTATAATGCCTCCACCCTACCTTAGCTTTGGGACTCAACCCAAGTGTGATGACTGCAGCAGGGTAACACGATGAACTTAGTACAGTTTTGTATCTACCATAAATGTAGATGTTCAAGTGTTCACCCTGCTGCAGTCCAGGTTACCCTCCCCTCCAACCCCTCTGATCTACTGGCTAAATCTTTGCTATGCCTTACTGATGTATTTGCTTATAGCTGAAGGGTTTTTGTATTTGTACAGTGTTCTCACCTTTTGGTACTAATTTGGATCACCTCTGATGGCACCGGACATCTGAGGCAAGAAAAACTGAAGAAACTGGCGTCAGTTGCGAACTGCCTTAGGAGTGGGTTTGAAAATAAAGGTGGATTTGTGTTGTAGTGAGCTGAAATAGCTGAAGCATGGATTTTAATTGAGAATGAAAGTCCTTTATGTAACATCTCGGCTAAATACTGCAGAATGTGAGACATATGAGGCTGAGTTGTGTCCTGGCCCCTAGCTTGGTTCCAAGCAGAAAACCTTTTCCATTTGTCCGAGTAAGCCTTCCTGGTGCTTGGCCTCCTGGCTTCTAGCATAACATCCAGCACTGCTTGTGAAAGAGGAGCTGGTTGGCTGCTTAATTTGTTAGCCATGCAGCCAGGTTTAAGGTTTTGATCTGGCTGTGTAGAATCTGCTTGTCCTGCTGCGTGAGCAAATGAGGTATTTGAAGCAATATCCATGGTGGACTGTGAGCCATATTCTTCAATAGCGGGTACCAGTGCTGGCGTGGCCAGTCTGGGGCTATGAGAATCATTCGAGGTTTCTCCTTTTCGGCCTTCAAAAGAACCTTTGTGAGAAGAGGTAATGGAGGAAAGGCATATGCTGTCAGGTTTTTCCAACTGAAGGAGAGAGCATCCACTTTCCAAGCAAGTGTGATGACTGCAGCAGGGTAACACGAACATCATGGAACGTTATGGTAGGTACATAACTTCTCAATGTTAAGTTGTCAATCTCGCCTTCATTCTTGCTGGATGGGACCATGTCCCTAGCACCTTCACCCTGGGTGGCTCATCAGAACAGACTCTTGAGAACGGTGGAACCAAAATTAGCCTGGATTCTGGAGACCATGTCTAATTTGTAATGAGAGATAAAGGTATGAGGAGAGGCCCAAGTGGCTGCCGCACAAATGGAATCTATTGGTAGTCTAGCCTGAAAAGCTATTGAGGTGGCTAATGCTCTGGTTGAGTGAGCCCTGGGCTTTGACGGTAGCTTTTGGCATCTAAGCTGATAGATGAAAGTGATCACAGATGCCAGCCATCTAGAAAGGGTTACTTTGGAAACTGGAAGGCCTTTCTTATCTGCTGCATAAGAAAGGAAGAGCTGCTCAGATTTCCTAGTTTGTTTGGTTCTATCCAAATAGTAACGGAGTTGACGATGAACGTCCAGAAAGTGCAGTTTTTGTTCCGCTCTGTTGGAGTAGTTGGGGAAGAAAACTGGAAGATCAATAGTCTGGTTTAGGTTCGCTTCAGAAGAAACCTTAGGTAAAAAGGACGGATTAGTCCTGAGGGACCCTGTCTTTATGGAAAACTAGATAAGGTGGACGAATGCAAAGGGCCCGAAATTGACACTCTTCTCGCAGATGTTATGGCGACCAGAAAGAGAGTTTTCCAAGTTAGCAATTTCAGGGAGCAGGAAGCCACAGGTTCGAAGGGGGGAAGAATCAAGGAGGTTAGAACCAAATTTAAGTCCCACTGCGGTGGGGGGTCCCCGATTGGGGGCTTAAGCAAAAAGATACCTTTGAGAAAGGCTTTACAAAGCTTATGGGACATAATACTGGAGTCCGAAAAGCCTGCATGAAAGTTTGAAATAGCCGCTAACTGTACTCTGATGGTGGAGGAAGAAGACCCTGAGTCAAACAATTCGGCTAGAAGTCTAGGACTGATTGGATAGGGGCAGTAAAAGGATCTATATTTCTGGCTCCTGCCCAGAAGGAAAAACGCTTCCACTTGCTGGCGTAAATCCTCCTGGTGGATTTCTTTAAGGAAGCTATAAGTATGTCACGCACAGAATGGGAAATGAGGGGAAGCCTGGCTAGGGTTGGAATTGGAGCAACCAAGCTGTGAGGTTGAGAGATTGCAGGGAGTGGTGCAGCTGTCCCGACTGATGGGTCAAAAGATCTGGCACTGGGTCCAGATGCCAGGGCTGCCCCAAGAGGTAACGATGCAGGAACGGGAACCATATCTGAGGAGGCCAGTAAGGAGCAATGAGGATCATGGTGGCTCTCACGGCGGTAGCATTCTGAATCAATTGAGTGATTAATGGAAAGGGGGGGAAAGGCATACAGAAGTCCCCGGGGCCAATCGTGGACTAGAGCGTCTCTGGGGGGGGGGGGTGGCCGGGAAGAGAGTGAAGAAGTTGTGGCACTTGCTGTTTTGAGGTGTTGCAAAAAGGTCGCAGCAAGGGCGACCCCATTTCTGAAAAATTTCTTCCACTATTGTTTGTTTGAGAGACCACTCGTGAGGCATGAGAATGGCTCTGCTCAAGCTGTCCGCTATGATGTTGGACTTCCCGGGGATGTGCGTTGCTGTCAGAAACCGCTGAGAGGAGATCGCCCACTGCCAAAGTCTGAGAGCCTCTCGACACAAGGGATAGGACTTGGTTCCGCCCTGCTTGTTGATGCATCACACTACGCACATATTGTCCATCTGAACTGCAATAGTCCCGATGGGAAGAGTCCTGAAGGGCTTGCAACGCTAAAAATACTGCTCTCATCTCCAAGACATTTATGTGCAGGTGGCACTCGAAAGGTTGCCATGTGCCCTGGACTGTCCTGCCTTGAAAATGCCCCCCCACCCGATCAGGGAGGCATCCGTTGTCACCGTGGCGACTGGAGAAGGAGGAACAAATGGTCTGCCCTGAAGTACTTGAGGGGAGACCATCCACCAAGAAAGGTGTTTCTTGCAAGACAGGGTTATTAAAATGTGTGACATTGGAAGCTGTTGAAAGGACCACTGGGAAAAAAGCATCCACTGAAGGATCCGCATATGAAAGTGAGCTAGGGGAAGTAGAGTAATGGCTGCCGCCATGAGACCTAATACCTTCAGGACAAACCTGGCTTGTATTTTGTTGTTCTGAAGAAGGATGTGAACATGCCTGCGAATATCTAGAACTCTTTGTTCGGTCAGTTTTGCGGAAAGCTGAACTGTGTCCAAGGTGGCGCCTATGAAGGTAAGACTGATAAGGTGACAAGGCAGACTTTTCGAAAATTATGGAGATACCTAGCCCTTTGCAAGTATGAATGGTGTAATCTCTGGAGCGGAGAAGTTGACGCCTGGTGGTGGCCGTGAGGAGCCAGTCGTCTAGATATGGAAACACCTGGAATCCTTGACATCTCAGATGAGCCATAACCGCTGCCATGCATTTGGTGAACACTCGGGGGGCTGTAGTGAGACCAAAGGGCAGGGCTCCGAACTGATGATGACTGGTTCCCAGCCGGAAGCGGAGAAACCTCCTGGAGCGCCTGTGCATCTTGATGTGGTAGTACGCATCCTGAAGGTCTACTGAGCACATCCAATCGTCCTGACCCAGAAAGGGTAGAATGGACTGTAACGTGACCATCTGGAACTTCGTTCTTTTTACAGACCTGTTCAGTCTGCTGAGATCCAAAATACAGTCCCCCATCTTTTCTGGTACTAAAAAGAACTTGGAGTAGATTCTGGATCCTTGTTGGTCTGCTGGGACTGGCTGGATGGCTCTTTTTGCTAGCAGTTTTGATATTTCTAGTACTGCTTGTTCCCTTAGACTGGGTGGAACGTCTGGAAGGGGTCATTTTGGCTGAGTTGAGGTGTGGATAAATGGAATTTTGTAACCCTCGGATATGATAGACTGTACCCATTTGTTTTGAGTGAGTGAAAGCCAGGCTTCTGGGTACAGTGATAACCTTCCCCCCGACTGCGTCCGAAGGCGGACAGTCTGGCAGCTTCTCAGGGATGCTGGAAGGGTTTGTCAGAAAGAGACTCTCTGCCACCCTGATTTTGCGGACCTCCTCTGCCCCTGGGGCGGCGTCTGTTATAGTTTCCCCCCCTGCCTCTAGAGGGGAACTGACCTCTTGCGTCAGGCGCGACCTCTTGCGGTTTACGGAACCACATCTTCCCACCCTTCTGACCCTTAGGGTATGGTCTAGATGGGGTGGAAAAACGGACTCCCACGGCAGAGAGAGTCTTGCCGTCTTGTTCGCATTGGGTCAAAGTATCCTTCACTTGAAGTCCAAACAAAGCTGAACCGTAAAAGGGGGAATTAGTGAAGGACGCCTTAAAGGGGTCTGCAAAGTTACAAAGCCGCATCCAGGCATGACGCCTTAAGGCCACGCCTGTGCCTGCAGCCCTACTCGCCCCATTGGCCGCATAGGAAATAAGCCGCATGGAGGAGTTGACAATGGAATTCAGGGTTGCCAGCTGGGAATTTATTTTTTCTTGAGACCCCGCAGCTGTTGGATCCTGTAAGACCTCACCCACTTCTTTGAGCACATCTCTTTGAAGGTGGGGTGAAGTGGCACAAATAATTCAGCGAACGCATGACAAAGGTTGCTGAAGAAAGCATCCGCTTGCCGTACCCACCCATCCATAGTCCTAGACTCCTTGTTAGGAGGATGGACAGGTACTGAAGGATCAGCCAGTTCCTTCTTAGTGGCTGCAGCCACCACCATGGCATCAACTGGGACACCCTTGGCTAAAAACTGCTTGTCCGAAGGGGCGGTTATAAATTCGGAAGGCCTCCGTGGGGTAGGTTCCATCGTGTCAGGGGCCGTCCATGCCTACCGCGCCACCACTTCTATGAGGGGGTCGAAAGGCGGAGACACCTAGGAGGTGGAAGGGCGAGAGCCAAAAGCCTCTAGGTAAACAGACTCATCCTCGGAAGGGTTAAGGGTAGAACAGTTTCCCCCTCTGCTTCAGGATTTCAAGGATGTCTGAAAAGGAGACATCCTCAGAGGGGGGACCATGGGGACCCTTCTGACTCATCCAAGTCTGTATCCGATGTGACTGACTCAGGGGAGTCCACATGCTTCCTCTTACATTTCCTCTTCTGAGGGGGTTCCCCTGATGGATCTGGGGAAACCTCGAAAGAGGAGGATATTCCCAATGGGGAAACCTGAGGTGATGGATCTCTACAGTCAGGAATGAGAGGGTGGGTAGAGACCGCAGTAGGCACTACAGAGGGAGGAGCTGAGGGAGCAGACTGTGGAGCAGGCACAGGGGGCAGCACGCTCCTCATGACTTCGAAGGCGCCCCTATCTTGCAGGGTAGAAGGTCCCCGCTCCTAAGAGATAAGGACCCCTCCCGGCACAGAGAGGGACGGCGCCAATGTCGGGGCCGAACTTACCAGCGCCAAAGCTCCGAGAGGGAGAACGGGGTCGGACAAGGGTCCGATGCCACTCGCCCCCTCGGAGCCGACGAGGAAGTCCATGCACCTGGATCCCTCCAAGGATGGGACCATAGAAGAGACCGGAGCAGATGACTGAGCCGAAATGTGAGGTATCGGCTCCGACGTGTCGACGGCCACGGCTCCAACAAGCTCCGGCTCCGAACAAAGAGGAAGAGTCGGAGGAGGAATCGAAGATGGGGTGGGGATAACCACTGTCTGTTGAGAAGGGCTATGAAGCATTTGGGCTAGTGCCTGAGACTCAAGTCTACTAACCACCCACTCAAGGTTGTGGTTTGACAGCCTGGACGACCTGGAGGAATGGGTTCGATGACTCCGCTCCGAGAGTAAGGGAGACCTCGGAGCCGAGTGAACAGACTCCAAGGATGGAGATCTGGACCTCTTACGGCTGGCAGACGGTGCCGACACCACTATTGGCGCAGACTGTGTTCTGGAAACATCGGCTCCAGTTCTAGCCGATGTAGAAGCTTGAATCTGAGGAACATCGACTCCAGCTGGAGCAGATGAAGAAGACTGTCTTGGAAACATCGGCTCCAGCTGGAGCCGATGAGACAGCAGTTCGAGAACCACCAGTCGAAGGCTCTGAGCTCGGAGCCGATGGCTTTGAAGGCTTCCCAGACGAAGACTTGGTCGGGAAACCTTCAGGCTTTAACAAGCCCCTCAAAATCAATTTCTGCGTTCCTGCAGGACTCTTGGGCTGAACGCATGACAGACCGAACAAGAGTCCTGCAGGTGCAGAGGGCCCAGGCAATAAACACAAGAAGTGTGACAGTCTGTCAGTGACATATTCCGACAGCACGAGTCACACTTCTTGAAGCCCGAGACCCTGGTGTCTTTTGACATCTTTACAAAAAAACTAAACACACACACACACAGACACCCTATTAACGATAAAGTCAGTCACACAAAAAAAAATAAACTGACAAGGCAGAAAAAAAGGCCCAAAGGCATAACCCTATAACAAGGGTATTAAAAAAGGGATTAAAAGGGGCCTAAAGGGGATTAGCTATGAATGGGAAGCTAATGGGATGGTCACTAACTAAAGCTAAGAAAAACCCAGTCTAAAAATAGCAATTTTTTTAAACAGAAAACTTCTAACCTGAAGAGCCGGTAGTAAACGCACCTCGTAGCTGTAAGTGGCAAACGAGATCTGGGTAGTTAGCACCTAGCATTATGGGATATAGGGTAGCCTCGAGCCGGTATAAATAGCTCTCGAGCTTTAGTATAGGCCGAGTCGGAGCCGAAGGTTGGCTCCGAACCCATCCAGCAACAATGAAGGCGAGATTGACAACTTAACATACGTGCTGAGAAGAAAAGGGTTTATTCACTGAAGTCATACATTTAGTATTTGTTGATTTATCCAAAGCCTTCGACATGGTTCATCACCACCTGCTCTTACACATCATGCAATCTCTGTCCTTAGACCCATTAACTATCAACTGGTTCAAATCTTACCTTGATAACAGGAAACAAGCAGTACTTTGGCACAATAATCTATCAAATCTCCTACCTATATCCCTTGGTGTCCCTCAGGGCTCCATATTAGGGCCACACCTATTTTCCATCTGCACTAATGATCTTCACTCCGCAATTCCTTACTCTACCTGCATTCAATATGCAGATGACCACCATTATCTGCTCAGCTACCTCTCAAATTGAACTGCAAACCTTGACCCAGAATGCATTTAACACTGTGGAACAATGGTTTACTAACCGCTGCCTCCTCCTTAATCCCAAGAAAACAAAACTGCTACTCTTCTCCCCAACACGCAAGTCCACCCCCATACAATTTTCACTTACATCCAACAATGGTACTGTTATCTCTCCAGACCCAACTACCAAGCTCCTAGGAATAACAATTGACAACAACCTCAACTTTGACACACATTAACACCATAATAAAAACCGTCAACAAGAAACTTGGATCCCTCTATAGAATCAAACCTTTTCTCACTACAACAGCCAGGACTGCTATAGCCAGAACTCATCTCATCTCTACTCTATGCCTCACCCATATTCACAAACCTTTCTAAAACCAACATTAACAAGCTCACTATCATACAATAACATTGCTAGATTTGCTGCTGCCTCCCCTTACCATACTCATCACTGTCTAAATCTTTTACAACTTGATTGGTTAGAATTTCATCAGCATCTTAATCTTTCTCAGCTTACTATTGCCCATAAAAGCCTGTATCAACCCTCAAATACTCCTATTCTCTCAAGACTACTTAGCCCCTACCATAATCCTAAAAACTTACACTCAGCTAATAAACTACTGTTTAACACCTGTAGAGCTCATAACCTAGCAGGTGACTCCCTCTTCTGTAACACCGTTGGTAAACTGGAATCTACTACCTACTGAACTTACAACTCTCTCCTCATACACTTTTCAAAAAGAAGCTCAAGCTTCATCTCAAAAAACACTGGTTATGTTCCTGTATTACCCCCTGACTAATTGCTTTATCCTCTAGCATTAACCACCTGCATCAACTTCCATTCACTTTCTAACCTTTTATTTAGATTCTTTTTTCTGAATCCTGGGACTTCAGTCTTCATAAGTCTTCTTAAGTCTTCACATATATTTCCTTATTATCAACATTGGTAACTGCCTTCCACACTATACATTGTATATATTCTATGATGACTTTTTTTTAAAACCTTACTTAAAATGTTTTTATCATATTATTCTCTAGACTTTTTCATGACCTTATTTAAAAATGTGTATCTTTTATTTTTATTATTGTATTTCGCTTCTTTTCTTTTTTGTCATTTTATATGTTGTTATTGTTTTTTTATCTATATTGTTTTGCACATGGAGCTTTTCTCCCCGGGCCTCTACTGAAAATGGACATGTATCCAGCTAGACTAGCCCGGTCAAGAAATGTAAAATAAAATCATACTGAGCACAAGTACAACACATGTCTAATGGAAACCAAGCATAATGCAAAATGTCAAACTGTGGCATTAAAGGCATATGAATCAAAGCATCTAATGCATCTGGTGACTATATAAATATGAAAGGCTGTATTTTGGCTCTCTGAGATTTCATTATGAACCTTTGACAAAGTAACATCAGGGTGGTCAGCTGTAAACTAAATTTAAGACTTATTCTACCATCAGGAATTTCATTACAGCTCATCTTTGAATTTGACCACACTTGTTTAGTTGCATGAAAGCATAACAGTGTGACCATGGCACACCACCTAAAACATCTGATAGATTTATCTAGAATTTCTTACTTTTGATATAAGAACAACTTAGTGCACATATACTTTGGACACTAGTCACATTACACCTTGAGAGCAGAGGTCAAATAGCTGTCAGTGGGAAACCAGATATAGTGAGAGACCATGACAGCAAAAGCACCATGAAACACTGGCTTTACTAGTTTTATATGAGATCATATGCCATTTCCCCTAAGGCAGCACACAACAAACTCTCAAGGGAATTCTAATAAGATGTGTGGGTATAAAAAGCTCAGGAATGCCATTCCACCACCAAGATTTTCACTGTGTCTCAGTCCTGATGTACATGGCAGCAGACTGCCTTCATCAGTTTGCAAAATGTACACCTCCCCTTATATGCAGTAAGAGGAATGTTGCCTTGCCTGGTGAAATAATGATTTGTTTTAGTTATCTGATGAGGATTTAGTTCATACATATATATTATGGACATCAGTTTCACTAGGCCTTATAAACAGAAGGCAAACAATCAGTAGGTGGAATTCAGGTAGAGTGCCAGACCATGACACCAAAAGCCTGCTAATAAGCTGAATTTGCCAGCTGCATATATCTCAGATCCCCTAAAGCAGTTCATAGGAAAATCTTCAGAGAATTCTAATAGGATGTGTACGTAAAAGGCATATTCAAAAATGCTATTTTAACCCTAAGGGTTTCAGTATATCTCAGTTTTGATTTGCATAGCAGCAAATAGTCTGACGGTATACAGAGTGTAGGAAGAGAAATGTTGCCTTGGTTAGTGATGTGATATATATATATATATATATATATATATATATATATCATTCTGAAATAATGGTTTCAGCTTTCTGACACCTTGAGGAAAGGTTGTTTACTCACATCTAAAGGAAACTGAGTAAAATACAGCTTGGCAGACTGGCACATTCAAATAGCCACGTAGGCCTGCTGGAGAAGACTATCAGTAAAGGGTTGTATTTCCAACAGTTTCACATTTTCTGACAAAAATGTTTTGATAGGAAATCAGGATACGCAGTTGTAAACTACTGTAACTACAGTAGAATACATTTAGATACTAATTCTCTCCTTCTCTCTAGGTAGAAAATGAAACTCTCTCCCTCCTTCACTTAGGACTATACCTAACACGGAATCCTTCAAGACCCAACTCTTCTTACACCTATCTTCCAAATGGAAATGTTCTTGCTTTCACCCTATATAAACCCAAGGGATTTTCTACACTAAGCCCCTCTCTACTCCTGCACCATTCTGCTCTCTGATTTAATTTCTAAATCCACCTAAATAGGTTTAGCTGACTCTCAGTTGACTGTAAGGATGTAAATATTGCTAATTATGTTAGTACCTAGAAAAAAAAATTGGTTCCACTGTTCTTACTATGTATACTTACTTCTTACTATGGTATAATTACTTACTATGTATCTCCCTGACTGTTTGTACATTTCTATTGTATTTTATCTCATGCACTGTAACCTTGATTGTACTGCCTTTGGAGCTTTTCTCCCCGGGCCTCCACTGAAAATGGGTACTTCGTGGCCCAGTTGACTTCCCCAGTAATCAAACTGAAAATAAATAAAATAAATGTGACATTTATTTGAGGCTATTTAAATACGGCAAATTAGTTTTAATTGTGTCTGACGAAGTTATATGTAAAGAAAGTCCTCCCCATTTTTTGTATTAGAGTAGTAAAGTTTGGTTTAAATTTTTTATAGTTTTTTTTTTTTGTTATAAATTTCCAGATGAACATTACATCATTCACTCAGCAAACAGGACTTTCCCAGGCAACTGTAAAATCCAAACATTTGTAAGCTCCATAACTAACACCACCATTACGCAGAAGGGTCTGTACCTCCTTTTTGGCAGACAGTGTGCAGATGCACTACATGAGGTATCTCTATGCATATACAATACATTAGGGGTATCACGTACGTGTGTGTGTGTGTGTGTGTCTGTGTGTGAACATGTATGAATCTCTATGCATATACAATACATTAGGGGTATCACGTACGTGTGTGTGTGTGTGTGTGTGTGTGTGTGTGTGTGTGTGTGTGTGTGTGTGTATGCACATGTATGAATCTAAGTAAATTAGATGCAGACCTAAGCGGTAATTCCGATTTTCAATTAACACTCAGTTTTGATCCAAAGTTTAAGTAACACTAACTTGCCAGCAAGCCATTAAAATATTACAGAAAGAGCTTCAGCTGTATTAACAGGTTTCAGATGGACAACTGCAACAAATCACATCTGGAAAGGAATTGTACAAGCAGGTATCAACACACTGGAATGAAAAAGTTTATCTACTCTCACTGACAGCTATAGCAACAAGTGAAACAAAACTGGGAAAAGGTTAATGCAAAAAAAAAAAAGTTAGGTCTTACCATAACGTTCCATCTGTGTTGTTCATCTTCTTTCATTCATCACTGATGGGTTCGGTTCCTAGCCCTTGGAACACAGTCTGCCTATTACCAAGCTTGCACCAACCAAACAAACTCTTGAGCTAAATCTCTGTCCAGAATGCCCTTCTCCTTGTTACCCCAGATCGAGTTTGCTAAGAAAGGGAAGTAAAGCCGAGGCCACTTAGACCCAAACTTCTTTGTCTGATGTTGTTAATCTTCTTTCCATTCATCACTGATTGGACAGAGTCTCAAGCTACCTTGAGGTCCATGGGTGGGGTCCTTATGGAAGAACATTCCTGAGTACCACTGAGCCGAAGGCAGCTCTCCCTCTGGAGTCCAGGTAGAATTTGTAGTGATTAATAACGGTATGAGGCTTAGCCCAAGTCGCTGCTGTGCAGATGTCATCCATGGAAGCCCTGGAGAGGAAGGCTATAGATGTTACCATAGATCTAGTGGAGTGAGCTTTAACTTTTAGCATGGGTTCATTATGGAGGGAACAAATGAAATGTATACAGCCCTTAGCCATCTAGATAATGTAACCTTGGAAACAGCCTCTCCCATTTTGGGCCCAGAAAAATAAATTAAAAGTTGTTCAGATTTATGGATAGGTTTTGGTCCTGTCTAGGTAAAATCTCAACTGACTGTGTACGTCTAAGGAGTGAAGGCAATACTCTCCTCTATTGGCAAAATTCAGAAAAAACACTGTTAGATCAATGGTCTGGTTAATGGATATTCAGAAACAACTTTGGGAAGAACGGATGGGTTCGTCTGAAGTGACACTGTCTTTACGAAAGACCAGATAGGGCCTCTTGATACAAAATGCCTGCAGCTCTGAGATTCTTCTGGCAGAGGTAATGGCTACCAGGAACAAAGATTTCCAAGACAAAAACTTTACGTCACACTTTGCAGCAGGCTCAAAAGGTTTTTGGATGATATATTTATCATTTGGGAAGGTGATATTGTGGTGTTGGAAGCGTTTGTACAATAAACACGGTATGGTTTTTGAAACTTACACATGAGATTAACACACAGTCTATTACCTATTTGGATGTTAGATTAACTATTGATAGGGTTAATTAAGTCCAATATATATCGAAAACCAACCTTTTTTAATTCTTACCTTAAGTCTGACAGTTGGCACCCTAAACATCAGAAAAGGGCTATCATTAAGGGACAAATGGTCAGAGCGGCCCGGTTGGTTAGTGATTTTAATGAATTTGTGGATGAATTAAATTTTATGGTATCTTTATTTTTAAACAGAGGATATCCTGAGAGTTTATGTATGGATGTTTTTAAGGAAGTTAAAGGTAAAAGGGAGGTTGGCATTTATTAATCCATACTAGGTGTAGGGGGACTATCATTCCATTACACCTGGAGTAACCAAAGGGTCACCTTTTTTGACTGGTACGCCGTTAATGTTTGTTTCGACATATAATGGGGATTCTGACAGGATTAAGAAAATAATGAATAAAGTTTGGGGCTTTTTACAGATGGACCAGGATTTTAAGTCATATTTTAATAACACCCCTATGTTTATTTATCGTAAGGATTTTTCGTTTAAGGACATGTTTGAACGTTGCACATTGCCTATTAGGCTCTCTAGTAATAGACCCATAGGTACCTTTAAATGTGGTAGGTGTAAGATTTGCTCCTGTATTTTAACAACTGGTAAGAGTTTCACTATTAATCACAGTTTTGTTTCAGTTACAGGTCATTATGACTGTCACACTAATAATGTAGTTTACCTTGCTAAGTGTCAGGATTGTGAAGCATTTTATGTAGGAAAAACTAGTAGGTGCTTTAAGGACAGGGTTAGGGAACATCTTTTGGACATTAAGCATCTTAAAACTACCAATGCCCTAGCTAGACACTTAATTGACAACACTGGTCATATTTTTAAGTTCTGTGTTTTACAGCAGATTAAGTTCGATTCCAAAGGTAGAATTACAGATGCCCACTTGGATGTTTGTGAATTAAAGTGGCAGCTTAGGTTAAACGCACATAATTTTCCTGGTATTAATGAGTATAGTTTCTATTAAGCCCCATCTTAAATTGAAGCATATTTTAGGGATCAAGTAATATTATATTGGTTTCTTTAGTATTATTTTTCTTGTACACATGTTCATTGTTGTATACTTTTTTAGTGTTATATATTTATTGTTTTAGATATATATATATATATATATATTTTTTTTTTTTTTTTATTGCTAGTATAGTGGCACAGTACTTATGAGCTTTATGTGTTTAGTGTATTTATTGTAGGCATTTTAACAGTATGTGTTTTTAGCTATAGGGTGTATACCTTTAAGGATGATCAACTGTTTGTTAAATTGTTAATTGGATTGATTGTGGTTATATATATATATATATATATAAATATAAATATATATATATATATATATATATATATATATATATATATATATATGGTTTTTATTTGTGACTTCAGCATTCTGAAGAAGTCCCTTTGTGGACGAAACCTAGGTAAATATTAATCTGTTGCTAATAAACCTGTTGGTCTGGACACGTTTTCCTTATATTCATTTTTGAGTCAAAGACTGAAGGACTAGAGTGAGGTTCCATGGGCTGTCTGACAGGAGGCCTGAGATGAGAGGTCCCCTTGAGGAAAGCCCTGCAAAGGCATAAACAGATAAGAGGGGTGCCATCTATACCACTGTGGAAATTGGGAATTGCCATTAGATGCACTCGTACCATAGAGGCAGAGGCTCAATTATCAAAAAACTTAGCCAAGTATCGAAGCACTGCAGTAACTGGAGACGAATATGGGTCTAGCATGTTATCCTTGGACCAGATGGAGAACCTTTTCCATTTACTTGGATATTGTCTTCTGGTGGATGGTCTGTGAGCGGCTAGAATGATGTTTCTAACAGACGAGGAGAGACTAGCTTGCCTGGCGACTAATGGAAGTGGAGAAACCAAGCTGTCAGCTTGAGACTGGACAGATTTGGGCGAGTCAACCCTTGGGGGTAAGTAATTAGATCTAGTAGAGGGTCCAGAATCCACGGCAGGTATACTAGGTGAGGCCGAAGGAAGGGGAGGGGAACCAAACTTGTCAAGGCCAGAATGGGGCTATGAGGATCACCTTGCATCTCAACCAAAGAGCTTTCTTTAGAAATTGTGAAATCAGTGGGATGGAAGGATAAGCGTTGAGAAGTCCTGTGAGCCAGTCGTGGATCAGAGCATCCCTCGGTGACTCCCTCTCCGGGGGATGCAGGGCGAAACAGCTGCTGTACTTGGTGTTGGATGGGGAAGCAAAGAGACTGCAGCAAGGCTAGCCCCAGTGGCTGAAGATTACAGATGCCACCTTGGGGTTGAGGGACCACTAATGGGGCATGAGGATGCATCTGCTGAGTTTGTCCGCAATCACGTTGGAGCTCCCCAGGATAAGCACTATTAGAAAGCAGTTGGATGCTATCGCCACTGACAAAACCTCATGGCTTCTCGACATAGGGGGTAGGACTTGGTTCCTCCTTGCTTGTTGATGTACCAGACCACTGACATATTGTCTGATTGAATTGCAATTGTCCCGGAAGGGAGAAATGAATGGAAGGCCTGCAATGCTAACAGCACACCTCTCAGTTCCAGAACATAGATATGCAGGTGGGCCTCTGATGTGGACAGTATGCCTTGGACAGTCTTTCCCTGGAAATGGCCCCCCCACCCGATCAGGGAAGCATCCATGGTCACAATGGCTGTGGGCTGAAGGGGGGGGTTGAAAAGGGAGAGTCCAAAGATCTACTTCTGGCCTCATCCACCAAAGCAGGTCCTGTTTGCAGGAGTTGGTTATTTGAATCTGGTAATTGAGGGGGTGATAGTTTGGGAACCAGTGACCGAGAAGGAGCCATTGCAGAATCCGCATAAGTAGCTCTGCTAGAGGCACTATTGGAATTGACGCAGCCATAGAACCTAGGGACTGAAGAACTTCCCTTGCAGAGACCGTTGTTTGAGACAGTATCACCCGGAGTTGAAGCCTCAATCAATGGAGTCTGTGAATTGGGAGTGATACCAGACGGGACTGAGTATTCAAGCACTGCTTCAATGAACTCTGTTGTGTAGGGATAAGATTTGATTTCTCCCAATGTATCATTATTCCCAACAATTTTGCCAGAGAGAAAGTATGGTGCAGTGCCATTACCAGAAGATGCTCGGTAGGGGCTGTAAGGATATGGAAACACCCAGAATCCTTTTAGTCTCAAGTGAGCTGTTACCACTGTCATGCATTTCATGAACACTCTGGAGGCTGTAGAGAGACCGAACAGCAGGACACGGAACTGGTAATGACCGTCTCCTAGCCGAAAGTGAAGCAAACTCCTGGAGTGTTTCTCCATCTTGATGTGGTAATATGCATCCCGGAGATCTATAGAGCACATCCAACTGCCTTCTGTTAAAAAGGGAAGGATGGACTGAACCATGGCCATCCAGAATTTGTTTTGAGTGACAAACTTGTTTAAACTGCTGAGATCCAAAATGGGTCTCCAGTTCCGTCTTTTTTGGCACCAAAAAGAATCTAGAGTAAAATCTGGATCGGCGTGGGTCTGGTGGGACTGGTTGGATGACTCTTTTGAGACAGCTTTATAATCTCTGAATCTGCTTCTTCCCTTTGACTGGGTGGAACGTCGGGAAGTTTTCTTGGAAATTTTAACTGGCAAGAAAGGAGAATGGTGTAACCTCCGGTACTGCACCCAACTACTGGTGGTGACAGAATGCTAGGCAGCTTGGTGCAGAGAGAAATGACCCCCAACTGCTTCCAGAGGAAAGCAATCGGGCTGCCCCTCAGGAGAGCTGATATGGCTGTCCAGAGAAAGAGTCCCTGGAGTCTTGATCACGAGGACCCCCTCTGCCTCTACAGGGGCATCTTCCAGAATTGTTACCCCCTCTGCCTCTGGGAGTATCATCACCATGTGCGGCACGGAAAGGGCCCTGAGATTTCTTACGCCACACTATCCCACTCCTCTGATTCCTGCAGAAAGTACATTGAGGGTTGGAAAACTGTAGGCCTACGGCAGACAGGGTTTTTAAATCTTGCTCGCACCTGGCTAGCGTGTCCTTCACCTTGGAGCCAAAAAGGGATGAAGCTTCAATGGGAGCATTCAGAAAGGAAGACTTGAAGGGATCCAAGAGATCACAAATGCACATCCAGGGATGACGCCTCAATGCCCGAACCCGCTGCCCCCCTTCGGTGTGTGACAGCAACCTCATGGATGAGTTAGATATTGCTAGCTGCGAGACCAATTTGTCCCCGACCATGTCAGACAACTGTCCTGCGAGCGTCCCAGAGAGTTCGGAGATCAAGTCCTGCTGGAGCCTTGTAAAATGTGCCAAATAATTCAGTGACCTTATGGCAAAGGTCCCTGATGCAAAAACATGCTTCCCAAGTCTGTCCACTGCCCAGGACTTCCTGTTGGGTGGGTGGACAGCGGAACTTTCATCAGCCAGGTCCTTTTTCATGGCCACCACCACCACAGCATCAACTGGTAACCCTTTGGACCAATGCAGATTCTCCTCGGGAGGGGAAAGAATTTTGTCGGGTCTCAGAGGGATCACCTCAATGAAATCAGGGTTCTTCCACGCGTGCTGCACGAAGAGCTTAGCAGGTGGGGTCACCCAAGAGGTAGAAGGTCGGGCGTGAAAAGCCTGTAGGAATACCGACTCCTCAGACGAAGGGTTGGAGGGCTTCCAGTCAGCTACTCTGCTTTAACAACTCCAGGAGGTCTCCAAAAAAGACATCAGGAGGTGACCGTGGGACCCTTAATCATCATCGTAATCCGTGTCTTCCATTAAAGACTCCTCGGGTGAGTCCACGGGCTTCCTCTTGCATGTCTTCTTTCGAGGGGGCTCCTCAGTGGGAGGTCTCAGAGGAGCACTTGGAAGAGTGGGTACCCCTGCACAGGGGTGTCCTGTGGCTTCTCTGCCTGGTGTCCTGGGGGGTGGTCTGTGACAGCTGTAGCTCAGGGGGGTGAAAAAGTACAGTAGTGTACACTTACCATAAATGTAGATGTTAGACTGTATTCACTGCTGCAGTTATCACATTTGGGTTATCTGCCTGCAGGTAGCCCTCAGTCGGCCGGAATACCAGGGACTTAGTATTTCTGTGTCGGATGCTGTCACTCCAGGACGCCATTACATCAGTTTTTCTTGCTCCAAATGTCAGGAGCCCCCCAAACAGGGAGCTAGGTTATGGTGGGGAAAAACACCACCAGTAAAATGTAAATACCAATACCCCAGAAGGGGTTAGTTATAGCCATAGAGAGGAGAGAGAGAAAAAAAAAACAAGGGGCTGGAGGAAGGGAAACCAGGACTGCAACAGTGAATACACTTGAACATCTACATTTATGGTAAGTGTACACAACTGTACTATGTTCTTCATATTTCACCGTTTCAGTCATCACACACTGGTGGATTCCCAAAGCTGAAGAAGGGAGGAGGCAGTCAAGAACAGTTAGGGCTGGCTAGTATGCCTTGCAAGACTGCTGTAGCAAATCCTGCCCTGGATTTGGAAAAGATAAGCAGGTGGTAATGCTTGGTGGAAGTGTGTACAGAACATCAGGTAGCAGCCTCCAGGATGTCCCTAGAAGGGACTCCCCTGAGAAATGCTGTAGAGGTAGATGTTGCCCTAGTGGAATGTGTTCTTACCCCCTGAAAGGTTGGTTTCCAATGGTAGTTGTAGCAGAAATGAATGCAGTGTGCTATCCACTTGGAAATCATTTATTTTGAAATGGCCTTGCCCTCTGCCCCTGTTGCAAAGCTAACTGGTAGCTGGTCAGATTTTCTGAAGGGCTTAGTCCTACCAAGGCAGAAACTGAGCTGTCTGTGCACGTCCAAGGAGTGCAGGATCCTTTCCCCTTTATTTTGAGGATTAGGGAAGAAGTTTGGCAAATGGATGTATTGATTGAGAGCCACACTGGACACCACTTTAGGCATAAAGGAAGGGTTAGTCCTGATGGAAACCCTGTCAGCATGGAAAATAATGAAGGGTTCCACAGCCATGAGTGCTTGTCACTCAGACACTCTTCTAGCTGAAGTGATGGCTAGAAGCATGGTTGTTTTCCAAGAGAGGAATTTTAACTCTGCTGATGCAACAAGTTCAAAGGGGGGAAGCGTGAACTTTTCCAGTACAAAGTTAACTTCCCAGGCAGGGGTGGGTGCTCTCCTTGGTGGCTTTAAGTTGTTTGACCCTCAGGAACTGTTTGATAAGAGGGTGTGAGAAGAGACATGGCTCAGTGCTGTAATGAGCAGAATTGGCTGAGGCATGTATCGTAATGGAGAAGTACAAGCCTTTGTGGAGTAGATCTGTTAAGTAATCCAGGATAAGAGACAGAGAGGGCAGTGTTGTGTTCTCCTTTAGACTGCACCCATGAGCAGAACCTTTTCCACTTATCAGCATAGGATTTTCTTGTACTGGGTCTTCTGGCTTCAAGAATGACGTCCAGCACCTGTTTGCTTAAGGTCGCGGGGGGAGAATTCAAGGAATAAGCCAGGCTGCAAGATTTAGGGTTTGCAGTTGTGGATCCATAATCTGTCCCTCCTGCTGAGAGGGGAGGGTTGGATTCTGGTGCAGGTGCCAGGGTGGCACCTATGTTAGGTTGAGCAGGAGTGGGTACAAGTGCTGGCATGGCCAGTCCGGGGCAATCAGAATTGTCCTTGGTCTGTCCTGTTTTATCTTGAGAAATACTCTTGAAAGGAGGGGCAGAGGGGGAAAGGCATAGATTGAGAGATTTACCCACTGAAAAGATAGGACATCCACTTTCCAGGCCCTGCTGTGAGGTTTCCTGGTGCAGAATGTGCTGAGCTGGTGGCTGTAGGGGAAGACAGAGAGCCACCTCTGGGGTCCCCCATTTCTGGATCAGGAGGTTGAAGGTGCTGTGCTCCAATTGCCACTTTGTGGATCTAGGAGATTTCTGCTCAAGTCTGCCAGTAAGTTTTGTTTGCCTGGCAGGAATTGAGCTTGCAGATGGACTTGAATGGCCAAGGCCATGTTCCACAGGGACATAGCTAGCCTGCAGAGTGGGCAGGAAAGGGTTTCCTCCTGCTTGCTGATGTACCACATAACTGTGGTGTTGTCTGTTTTTATTAGCAGTTATCCTGGAAAGATTAGGGATGTGAAAGCTGTCAGGGCATTCTGTACAGCTAGCATCTCTTTTTGGTTGCTGTGCAGATGAATATGACTTGTGCTCCAGTGGCCCTGAATATATATTCCGTCCATGTGTGCCCCCCAAGCACAGTCTGATGAGTCTGTGGTTAGGGTCTGGGCAGCTTGGGGTTGAGTAAATGGCAGTCCCTTGTAGTGGTTGCATGCTTCCGCCCACCAGAGGAATTCGGTCCTTAGGCAGGGTATGATAGGAATGACTTGTTTCCAGGTCCTGAGAATGTTGGCAAAGACTTTTTAAGTACCATTGGAGTTTTCTCATAAGCAGTCTTGCATATGGAATCAGCAGTATACATGAGCCCATGAACCCTAGAACTGGCAGTATTTTTCTTGCAGATAGTTGGGTTCTGGTGGCCATTTGTTTGAAGTAATCTGTCAGATAGACTTGTTTTTCTGAGGTGAGGAACACCATCTGGGAAGTTGGGTCCAAGCTTGCTCCCAGGAATACAATCTTTTTACTGGGTACCCGTTTTGATTTCATTTCGTTGATGGTGTACCCCCAAGGAAGTGAGAAGGTTTTTCACAAATGTCAAGGGTTTCCTGACTGTTCGCCTGAATCAGGCAGTCGTCCAAGTACGGGTAAATTTGGATATTTCTCTGCCTGCAGTATGCAATGGCTGGATCCAGGCATTTTGTGACTACTCTGGGCGCAGTAGATAAGCCAAATGGAAGTGCAGAGAACTGATAATGCATAGACCCTGCCCTGAAACGTAGATACTTCCTGCATTACTCCCTTATGGGGATATGTAGATAGGCTTCTTTTAAGTCTAGGGTGACTAACCAGGCATCCTTGGCTAGCCTAGGAAGAAGCTGTTGCAGGGTAAGCATTTTGAGTTTTGGTACCACCAAGAAGGTGTTGAGAATGGAAAGATTCATGATAGGGCACCAAGAGCCCTCCTTCCTGGGTACCAGGAAGAGTCTGGAGTAGAATCCTTGACCCCTCTGTTCTACTGGAACCGGCTGAATAGCTCCGATATTGAGCAGGGAAAGTACTTGCTTTTGAGCCTCTGCCCACTGGTTTGGAGGAAGGTTTGGAAACCCGCTTGGGGTTGGCAGTGAATGGAAATAGAATTTGTACCCCTGGGATACAATGTTAAGAACCCACCGGTCCTGAGTGATGGACATCCAGTTTTTTGCACGAAGGACAAGTTTTCCCTCCTAAGGGCATAAGCAACTGGGCAGGGCTGGGGAGTGGAGTAAAGAAGTCATCGTGAGATTTTTCTGTAAGGAGGTGACTTACCACTCCCTGCTTTAGGAGTGGGGGCACTCCATTGCTTAGATCTCTGCATACCCTGAGACTGAAGTCTGGGTGGTTTCCCCTGGGTCTGGTTTGAGAAGGCCAGGAGGGGGCTGGAAAGGACCAGTGTTTGGAAGGGCAATGCCTACTGAATCTAGGGGGTTGCACTTTAAGAATTCTTTAACAGTCTGCATAGAATTAGCTTTTTCTTCCATCTAAGAACCTCTTCTGCTTTGGTGCCAAACAGTCTTTATTCAAAGGAGAGTCTAGTAACTTTGATTTGACATGGTTTGGCAAGGTTTGCTCCTTCAGCCAAGCATGTCAGTACAGAACCAGTAACAGCTGCCTGGCAAGATGCTTCTAGAGTGTCAAAGCCACACTGCAAAGTAAGCTTGCTGACTTGGCTTGCAGAGTGCATAAGCTCCTGCAATTCTTTATTTTCTGCACAGTCTGAAAAGGTTGCCACTTTTTGTTTAATAAGTTCCATAATATGTTGCTGGTACTTCAGCATGTGAAACTGGCAATTCAATGTCCTAATAGCAAAAGTTGCAGAAGTATATACCTTCTTACCCCATCTGTCCAAAGCTCTGGAATCTATCTGAAGGGGTGGGATTCTTGGCTATAGTAGCCTTGATACTTTTAGGCCCCTGGGAAATTGTCTCTGGGTCAGCAGTAAGATTCTCAAAAATAAATTTGTGAGTGTCAGATACTTTGTAGTACCTGTCTGGTTTCTTAGGAGCAGGAGGTAAAGTGTTAGTAGTAAGACTGGATTCCATAGAAACATCATCCACAACATCCAGGACAGGGGATATTGCCAAGGGCCTGTGCCGAGGCAGCTCTAGAAATTCTGAGTCTCTTTTTTGGACTGAGGATAGTCTTGACATTCCCAGTGGAAATGCTCTCGTAAGGTATGCAAGGTTTCATCAAAAGAAAAATCCTCTGGAGGGGAGGCAGAGGGAATGGATTCCTCTGCATTTGAATCCTCATAAGCAGATAAGGGCATGTCTTAAGAAATTTCAGAATCATCGAACTCCTGGTCTGTAGAAGCTGAAGGGGACTGGACTCTGTCTCTTAGCAAGGGAGGGCTGACTTCCCCTAATCAGTGTAATAAGGTCTTCAGCCATTCTAAGAATTTGTTTTTGTGGCATGGGAGCAGGTCCATGTGCTTTGGTCGTCAGTTTTCTAGGCATAGTGCATACTCTGGGCCTAAGAAACTCGGTAGTTTTGGTTAAAAAGAAGTTGTCAGTTTGAACCGAACATCGGTTGAGCGAATAACTGCCTCAGAAGCTGGTGCCTGCACAGCGGCTCCAGACCCATCCAAGGTAGAAACATCCGCAGGTTCCATAGTTGAAGAGTCTCGCAGCATACGGGACTTTAAATGGGTCTCAGTAGACACCTGCAAATCCACTGAAATGGACCTTAGAGGCTGTGAAAGCGCCAGAGTACCGGTGGACTGGCAACTAGCTTAACGGAAGCATAATTTGCAGTTTTGGACCTATGCGGTCAGTCTCTGTCTTTATCTTTACGTTTTTTCAGAATATCGGTAGTCGGATGGCTTACATGAGCCATTTCAGAATACGGAGATAGACAGCGAAATAATTTAATGACAAAAAGAGCCAGACGACGAATGGTTCAGGCGTTAAGGCACAAAGCAGACAGCGAGGGATGTCGTGGTCTGGGCCTAAACAGGTGACGCAGTAAGAATGAAAATCTCTGTGAGGTATTTGCTTTCCACAGGCAAGACAATTCTTAACTTTTTCTGACATCGGTTAGAGCAAGAAAAAAGGATCCCCAACAGGTTACTTAGCTTTAAAAGACTTTAGGATTATTAAATTTGTAAATGAAAATTCAGGTAGCGACCGACCGGCACTTGCGAACTGCTTCCGCTTCGGGCTCCTTGGCAAGAAAGACTGATGTAATGGTTTTGGCTGCCTCTTTTTATACCACTTACGACCGGACATCAGTCGTGGAGTGACAGCATCCGACGCAGAAATACTAAGTCTCTGGTAGGCAGATAACCCAAGTGTGATGACTGCAATAGTGAAACATGAAGAACATCTGGGGTTCCAATATCAAAAGGAGTGCTGCCAGAAGCAAGAGCCCTCTCCATCACGCGGAAGGCAGGCCCGCCCAAAGACAGATGGGAGCCAGGAACAGAGAAAGACAACCTCAGGCCTGGGGATACACCCCGCTCCGACGAAACCACACCACAGATGGAGCCTCAAGCAGGATCGGCGCAGAGGATGGAACTGAAGAGAAGGGCAGATCCATACTTCGGGCAAACGAGCCCACCCCCCCCAATTCCCAGGTTGAGGAAGGACTGGTTCAGCAGTAACCAAAGACCAGAGGGACAAACCTGGAGCTGGAGTGAGATGCACCATAGGCACCGAGATGATGGGTTCCAAGAAAGATATTGGAGAAAAAAGCTTTCTAACAGAGATGGTCGAAGGAGGAATGTAAGATGGAGTCCGTGGATAAGGTAACCCAAGTCCTGCAGGTGGATGGTTCTTAGAAAGTGAGGGAATCCCCCTGGCTAACAGCTGGTCTACAAGATGCACCACGTCATGTTCCAAAAGGCTCCTGGTGGATCTAGTGGATACTCCAGACAGAGAGTCAGGACGTTAGAGGAATGGGCTATACGCTTGGCCCAGAAACTGATCTATGGAGGGGGAGCATTGGATGCACAGTGCAAGGTCTGCCAGCACAGAAGTCTCTAGTTTCAAGACCAGAAGTAAAGGGGTCAAATTCAATGAGGTCGGTACAGCGCTCAGTGCCGAAGTGGCACTTGGAGCCCAAACGGTCGGTTCCAAAATGGAAACTAATGGCGTAGTTGAAGGTGTGCCCCTGAGCCGAAGTGGCTATAGGTGCCGAAGTTAAAATAAGCATAGTATGGTCTAGGACCGGTGCCAAAAGAGGTGTCGGTATCGAAGGTTTTGAGATGGTTGGAGCCAAAGAAGACTGAGCCAAAGAGGCAGATTTATGCTCAGATGATAACTTAAGGACCTTTGATTTCCCATCCTTGTTCTGATCACCCGATGGTGAAAGAACAGAGTGGAATCTCCTTGCCCTTAGGAGGGGTTGAGACCTCCATTGCAGAAATGGTCTCCAAGAAAGGAGACTTGAGTAACACTTTCAGAATGAGTTTATTTTTGAGCTCATTAAGCGTGCGTTGGCTGAAATTGACAAATATCAGATGAAGGCTGCACCAAAAGGTGTGCCACTCCCAAACAGTATACACAGTCATCATGAGAATCACGGTTAGGCAACTTGCCCTTACAAGAAGTATAATGCTTAAAACCTGAAGTACTCTTTATCAGACATATTGGTAGAAAAACACCACAGGTCAACTGTATAATCCAACTACAATGAAATCAACTCCATTCAAAAACTGAAATATAACAATATACTGCCTGAAAAAAGTTTAAAGCTAACAGGTCAAACAGGAGAAACAATACAAACTATGGCATTGAAGAAATACCACAAGGGTAAGGGAAGAAAGGCCGAACCAACAATGGTACTTGAGAGTTTACCAACGGTAACAGAGAGGGAAGAATAAGGTTAGACAGAAGAAATGAGACAAAAAATACTAATTGCTTAATAAAATATGAAGACATCCAAATATTTTTACACAATATAAGATTTCACTTAACTGAGAGCTTGGCTGAAACGCGGCTATGCAGCAAATGAGATCTGAGTTAACAGGGAGAAGGGCATTCTGGGCAGAGACTTGGCTAGAGAGCTTTTTTTGGCTGGGGCGAGTTTGGTAATAGGGTGACTCTGTTCCGAGGGCTAGGAAATGAACCCATCAGTGATGAACTGAAA
>NC_056735.1:1423371301-1423383801 GCF_019279795.1 Protopterus annectens
CAAGCAAACCAGCAGAGAACAGAAGAGAGCATAACACATTCATGCCAAACAAGAATAAACCTATTTACATAGCACAACTGCTCAAGGCAGAAGCAGGAGAAACAAACCAGGCACCTAAGCTGGACGTTCTTCCTGAGGGTGGGAGGGTGAGAATGTAAGAACAAAGGCGAGATGAACACTCCACGTGGAACGTTATGGTAAGGACATAACTTCTATATTTGAGTGTTCAATCTCGCCATTTGTTCTTACACCTGGGTAGCGTCCCTAGCTCCATGTTCCTGAGGAACTCAGGGAAGAACGTTCCTGAGCACAGTGGAACCAAAGGTTGCCCTGTCCCCAGAAATCCTGTCTACTTTGTAATGAGAAATGAAGGTATGTGGTTTAGACCAAGTAGCAGCCGCACAAATAGTGTCTAACGGCAGGTGAGCTGCATGAGCCAGGGATATAGATACTGATCTTGTAGAGTGCCCTTTGGGCTTGACAGGTAAAGTTTGTTCAGAGGCAGTATAAACAAAAATAATACAATCAGTATAAACAAAAATAATACAATCAGAAAGCCATTTGGACAGGGTTCGTTTTGTAACTGCCATACCCTTCTTGCTGTCTGAGAAGGCTACAAAGAGCTGGTCTGTTTTTCTGTGATCCTTTGTTCTGTCCAAGTAAAATCTGAGTTGTCTATGAACATCTAACTTGTGTAACATATATTCCAACTTATTGGAGTGGTTTTTGAAAAAGGTGGGTAGTTCAATGGACTGATTAATATTATTAACGGAGGAAACTTTGGGAAGAAAGGATGGATTAGTGCGAAGAGATACTCTGTCAGGGTGAAAAATCAAATAAGGATGTTTAACTGAAAGAGCTTGAAGCTCCGATACCCACCTGGCCGATGTGATAGCCACCAGAAAAAGGGTCTTCCATGACAAAAACTTCAAAGGACAGGAAGAGGCTGGTTCAAAAGGTGGTAGCATCAGCTGTGACAAAAGAAGGTTCAAGTTCCAAGGTGAAGTAGGACTTCTAACTGGTGGTCTAATATGGAAAGATCCTTTTAGAAAGGCCTTACAAAGTCTGTGAGCCATAATAGGAGCCCCAATTTCTCCCACATGAAAATTTGATATGGCAGCTAATTGCACTCTCAAAGTGGCAGGAGAAGCCCCTTGGTGGAACAATTTGGTTAAAAACTCCAAGACCTTATTCAGAGTAGTTATTAAGGGATCCAGTTGTTGTGTAGTTGCCCAGTGCACAAAGCGCTTCCATTTACTAGTGTAAATCTTTGTAGTGGAAGCTTTATGAGAAGCCACCAGGATATTTTGAACTGCAGGGGATAGAAGATCAGACCTGGCTAAGAAGGGAAGCGGAGCAGCCAAGCTGCTAGTCTGAGGGAGAGAAGCGACGGGTGGAGCGCCCCTGACGAGTGGGTCAGTAGATCCGGCTCTGGGTCCAGGATCCAGGGTTCCCGCATTTGGTGTGCCAGAAGAAAGGGAAACCATATTTGACGAGGCCAGAATGGGGCAATGAGGATAATTGTCCTTTGCAGGTTGCTGGCTTTCTGTAGAAATTTTGAAATCAGGGGAACAGGAGGAAAAGCGTACAGGAGACCCGGGGGCCAATCGTGAACCAGAGCGTCCCTGGGGACTTCCCCTGGAGGGGGTAATAGGGCAAAATAGCTTCTGCATTTGGCGTTCATTGGACACGCAAACAGATCGCAGGAAGGCTGGCCCCACTTGCGAAAAATTTCCTTCGCAACTGACTGAGGGACCACTCGTGAGGTAACAGGATGGCTCTGCTCAACCTGTCCGCTATGACGTTGGATAACCCCGGGATGTGCGTTGCTATAAGAAAGCGACCCGTGGACTCCGCCCATTGCCAGATTCTCATGGCCTCTCTGCATAGTTGGCAAGACTTGGTTCCCCCTTGCTTGTTTATGTACCAGACTACAGACATGTTGTCTGTCTGGACTGCAATTGTCCCTAGAGGAAGAAGGGGAGCAAAGTGTTGCAACGCTAGAAACACTGCCCTCAACTCTAGAACATTGATGTGCAGATTGCATTCCAAATTGGTCCATTCGCCTTGGACTGTCTGTCCCTGAAAGATGCCCCCCCACCCTATCAGGGAAGCATCCGTGGTCACCTTTGCTGTCGGAGTGGGCAGCACAAATGGTCTTCCGCTGGAGAGATTGCAAGTCCGGAGCCACCAAGCCAGGTGATTTGCATATGTTTGTGATGTGGATTTCGTGTGTCAGGGGTAACTTTTGGAACGACCATTGTGCAAACAGTAGCCATTGAAGAACTCTCATGTGCAGTCCTCCCAAGGGTATCGCAATGAGAGAAGCTGCCATGAGACACAAAACCTTCAGAACCAGTTTCGCTGGGGATTTTCTGGATGAAAGAAAAAGAGATATATGGTTTTGTAGTGAGGCTATCCTTTCTGGGGGAAGCCTTAGAATTAAGCAACGGGTATCCAATTCTGCTCCTATGAATGAGATATGCTGTGATGGCTGTAGTAAAGATTTTTCGAAATTTACGGAAATTCCGAGATGAACACAAAGTTGTAATGTGTAATCCCTGGCTTGAATCCGTCGACGCTCGGTGGTGGCAGAAAGGAGCCAGTCGTCCAGATACGGAAACACCTGGAATCCCAGGCGTCTCAAGTGAGACGCTACCACTGCCATATATTTGGTGAAAACCCTGGGGGCTGAGGACAGACCAAAGGGCAGGGCTCGAAACTGAAAGTGACTGGCTCCCAGCCAGAAGCGCAAGTGATCCCTGGACGCCCTGGCCATTTTGATGTGGTAGTATGCATCCTTTAGATCTATTGAGCACATCCAGTCGTCCTTCTGTAAGAATGGAAGGATCGATTGAAGCGTGACCATCCGGAACTTTTCTTTCTTGATGAAGGCATTGAGTTTGCTTAGGTCCAGAATTGGCCTCCAGTCCCCTGTCTTTTTTGGAACTAAAAAGAACCTTGAGTAAGTTCCGAATCCTCTCTGGTCCGCTGGAACTGGTTGGATGACTCTTTCTAGCAGCTTTGAAATTTCTGTAGCTGTAGGGCCTCGCAGATGGGGCGGCACATCTGGGAGTCTTTTCTGTGGAATTGGGGGCAATAGGAAGGGAATTTTGTAGCCTCTGGTAACAACGCTTTTTACCCAATTGTCTGATGTAAGATTTTGCCAGGCCTGAGGGTATAAAGCTAAGCGACCCCAGACTGCCTCCAGAGCAGGACAGTCGGGCCTCCTCTCAGGAGTGCTGGAAAGGTTTCCCGGGGAGTGTATCCCTGTCACCTTGGTTTTGCAGACCCCCTCTGCCGCCAGGGCGATGTCTTCCACCTCTGCCCCCTCCTCTGCCTCTGGAGGGGGTATCACCCTGTGCGCCTAGGAAAGAACCCTGGGGTTTTCGAAACCACATTTTTCCACCACGTTGCCCTTTGGGGTATGGTCTGGATGGGGTGGAAAAACGGACTCCGACAGCAGACAGAGTCTTTCCCTCTTGCTCACACCAGGTAAGGGTCTCCTTTACTTTGGGGCCAAAGAGAGTGGCACCATCAAATGGGGTGTTAGTAAAGGAAGACTTGAAGGCTTCCGCAAATGAACATAAGCGCATCCAGGATTGTCTACGAAGAGCAATCGCTGAAGCTGCTGCCCTACTCGATCCTTTGGCTGCGTATGAGATCAGCCTCATGGACGAGTTTACAATAGATGTGAGGGTATGGAGATGTGCTGTAACCTTCTCTGAGACAGCAGCATCTGTAGTACCCTGGAGGGTATCTCCCAACTCTTTGACTAGATCCCTCTGTAGCCGTGTGAAATGGGTCAAATAGTTCAGGGATCGCATAGAAAAATCCGCTGAACTAAAAATGCGCTTCCCATATCTATCCATAGTCCTAGAATCTCTTTTAGGCGGATGGACAGATGAGGAAGATTCAGACATCTCCTTTTTCGTGGCCGCTGCCACCACCATAGCGTCCACTGGCACTCCCTTTGTCAGATAAGCCTTATCTTGGGGGGCAGTAATATATTTGTTAGGCTTTCTAGGGACTGGTTCCACCGTGTCAGGTGTCTCCCACGCCCTTCGAGCAATCAGTTCCATTAACTCATCGAAGGGCGGAGTGACCCAGGAGGAGGAAGGGCGAGCACCGAATGCCTTCAGCAAGACTGACTCATCCTCAGAATGGGGGGAGGGATTGCCAATCACCTCTCTGCTTTAGGATCTCCAGGATGTCAGAAAAGGAGACATCCTCTGAGGGTGACTTTGGGGACCCTTCTGACTCATCTAAGTCCGTGTCCGATGTCAATGATTCTTGTGGAGAATCAAAGTGTCTCCTCTTACACAAACTTTTCCTCGGAACTTCCTCGGGGGGGCATCCGAGGAAGCCTCCGAGGAAGAGGGGGCACCCTCTAGGGGTGGCTGAGACACTGGTGCTAGACGCTTAGATGTAGCCGTGGGTGCAGAGGAAGATAACGGCCCTTTATGGGAAGGAGAAGCTGTTTCTGCTGAAGTGGTTGTCTGAACAGACAACACCTTCCTCATGAGTTCGAAGGCCCCCGGGTCCCGAGTCGAGGTATCCCCCGGTTCCGAAGAAGTCGGAGGAATTCCCGAGACAGGCACCGATGGCATCGACCCAGAGGACGGAGCCGAGTCGATCCGAGCAGAGGCCCCGAGAGGGAGTGTCGGAACCGAAACATCGGTCCGACTCTCAGTCCCAGACCCAAGGATGGATCTTCGGCTCAGAGACTCCGGTACTGGATCTGACCGAGTCGAGGTTAACGGTACCGACCGAGAAAAAGATGGCTCCGGCACCGAGGGCTCCACAATCACCAGGTCAGCCTCTCCCGGCTCCTAAGACTGGATAGGCCTCGGAGGAGGAACAGGTGGAGATAAGGGAAGGCCTTCGAGTCTCGACACCAACTGGAAGGAGACAGAGATGAGTTTGGACAAGGCTGTATTCTCCATCAATTTCTGCACCACGCGGTCCACATCGGTGTCGGAGAGGGGCCTGGAAGAACGCGTTGAAGGAATCGAAGACAGAGCCGACCTCAAGAGTGCAGGAGGAGGAAGCTCCGTCACCGGTTCCAAGACTCTAGGCTCGGTAACTGACAACAGTTCAACACTCTGCCCCGAAGTCTGTGGAACCGGTGATCGAACTTTGAATGAAGAGCTTGGAGCCGATGACTTGGGCTCCGACGTCTTCGATTCCTTCGAAGATTTAGATGCCTGGTCTGATGCATCCAGAGCCTCTTGGAATGCAGGCTTCAAAAGTCCCCTATCCATAAGTTTCCTGCGCCTATCTGTCATGACCCTTCCACTGAAAGAATGACAGATGGAGCAGTCTTCTTGCAGATGGAGAGGGCCAAGACAGTAGACGCAGGAACTATGATTGTCTGTGACAGACATCTTCTGTCCACATTGGCACCGTTTGAAGCCTGATTTAGCTTTTTCTGACATGTTTACAAATCCCAATCCAGAAAACAGTGAAAAGCCAGTAGTAAATGTCTAATCCAGTAAAGAAAGTCAAAGCCAGTAATATTTGTCAAATCCTATTAATAAAGTCACATCCAATAGTCAACTCCAGAAAGTTAAGGGTGGGGTAGGCCCCGAGGGATTAACTCAAAGAAGTATATAATAATTATATATGGAACAGAGAAACCCTCGATACACTACTCACACACAGTCAATCCAGAGAAGTTTGTATACAAAAATTAATAAAAGAAATATACAAAATAATCAATCTTAGCTTTGAGGTGGTCCGAGCTCATCAAAATGATGCGAACGTTGCAGCTAGATCTGGGGTAAAGGCAGAGGGGGATTGTGGGAGTTAGGTTGGTCTCTAGCTTCTTCTCGATGCAGAGCTTTGCCAAGCGGCCGACACGGAGCCGAGGATCGGCTCCGAACCCAGGTGTAAGAACAAACGGCGAGATTGAACACTCACATGAGAGGTTAAAGAGGAAAACTGTGAGAAAAAGGTTAAAAAAAATCCATCTAAACCACAAGAGCTTGAGAGCAGTAGATAGACCCAACCATTTTGGAAAGTGGCAAATGAGATCTAAGGTAATTGAGAGAGAGGGATTCTGGGTAGATGTGAAGCTCGAGAGATTCTGGCTGGTGCAAGCTGTAGACATCAGAACCAATCAGTCAAGGATAAAATAAAGATTGACATCAAATCAGTATTTTAAGAGAAGTAACCAACATCTTGAAACAAAGTGGTGGTGGCTGTAATACCTAAAATGGTAAAGACCTATCAAAACCAGTTTCATAAAGGCCCAGTTCTATATTAAACCATAATTATAAAGTATTTATGTCTCTAATGGCAAAAAGAATGGCAAAAGTGATGCCAAAATCGACAGATATGGATCAATGTGGCTTTGTGGAGAGGAGGCAAACATTTGACAACATTAACAGAACACTAATGATCCAAATGATCCAGAGGGGAGCAGAATGTAAGAAAATACCAATGTTGTTGGTGGGTCTTGATGCAAAGAAAGCATGTGGCAAGTAAGCTGGGACTTTATGAGCATGGCAATGAAAGCATCTGCATTCCATGATAAAATTATAAGGTTGATGAGGAGGATACATGAGGGATCGGAGGCACAAATTAAAGTTGGTGCATTCCTCTGATAATTTCTGCTAGAGCAGAGGAACCAGGCAGGGGTGTCCTCTTTCCCCTTTATTTGCATTACATTCAGAACCTTTGCCAAAGAAAATAGGGGACCCAGAAATTCAGGGATATAAATGGTATGGTAGTCAAGAAAAGCTGTCTCTATTTTCAGATATTTTATAACGGACAAAACCAGAAAAGGACATTTCAGTGCTACATTTTGAGAGTTTCATATCTTTTCATTATAGAAAATGAATGAAGCTAAAGCTAAGGCAGTAGCTGTAGTTTATGTACCACAAATGAATTAATTCAGCAGTATCCCCATTTATGGGGAACATGTTAAAAGAAAATACTCGAGTAAGGATTATAAATGATTCCAGTGTGGCAGCTAAGGATATGTGGGAAAAAACTAAAAGGAGAATACAAAAACAGAGAAAATGAGAGCTCTGTTATACAGATTTGGATAATAAGATGCATGCAGTTAAAATGTTTTGTAGTCCCTTCAGTTTTATACACAGGTGGCAGGTAAAGAT
Organism: Protopterus annectens; assembly: GCF_019279795.1. NCBI lineage: Eukaryota > Metazoa > Chordata > Ceratodontiformes > Protopteridae > Protopterus > Protopterus annectens. Next base: position 1,423,378,423 of record NC_056735.1, read on the forward strand.
GGCAAGAGTCAAGTGGGATAAGCTGATGCTTCCAACAGAACAAGGGGGATTGGGATTACCCTATTTGAAGGGGTATCTCAGAGCTACACAGTTAAGGCTCCCATACATAGCACAAGCAGAAACATATAACAAGAGTGGAAAGTGATGATGATGAAGCATGGGAGAATCTCAAGAAACGAGAGACTGATTTTGGATGCAGATCTCTTTATGGAAAAGAACAATGATCATACAAAATACTACATTCACAAAGTAGCAGAAAGTACTCTAAGCCAACATGTGAATGGAGAAGAGAGATTCTGCCGATAGGGATGGCTGCAATTAGTGATACAGACAACAAGGAAGAGGGGGCTGGAATATATTGGAGAAAATGGAAGGAACAAAGGTATTGTGAGCAAATAACTAGAGAGGGAAAAATAACAGAATGGGAAGACTCCAAGAATTTATTTAGACTGCAGGTTAAAGAGTGCCCTCCCTTTCAAGAGCTGATAGAGTATCGACTAATAGAAAAAAATAGGGGGGGGGGGTCCTAAACAAAGAAAAGCACTGGTAGAGTTTTTAGTACACTCTAGAACAGAAGTTGCTGTTAAGAAGGAATAATTAGTAGAGCATATAAAATATTGCATTATAACTATAAGAATCAATCAGAGGAGGTTAGAAAGGATTGGAAGAGACTGGATGAACAATTCACAAAGAAACAATGGGGGGATATATGCAAGTCTCACAAACATGCAACAAAATCTAGATGGTTTATGATTTTTGCATGGAAATGATTACACGGGTATTTCTATACCACAAACAGACCCCAGAGAACCTTTGCTTAGGCAGACAGCAAACGTTGGAGATGTGATGGGGAAGAAAAGTAATTGGGAACATATTTTCTGGGAGTATCAAGAGTTGGCAGACTATTACCAGAGATACTGGGTGAGCAAATTGGTAGGAAATTGTTTTTTCTGAACTATGACACAAAATCATTATTGCCTAGACATAGTAAGGCCTTGATGAACCTAATTATGGTGGCCGCCAAAAAAACAATTGGAAAATGGAAATTTAAAGTCTAAACCAAAACCAACTGTAGAAGTAGTGAATATAGTAACAGATAAAACTAGAATTGGGATTTATAGAAAGGGTAGGAGCAAATTACATAGAAATAATGGGAACTGTGGTAACAATACAAACAAGGGAGGAATGAGGTTTAAAAGGTAGGACTTGAATGAGCTATGTAATACTTCACTGACAATGACTGGATAGATTATAAGTGATGCATAATGCTTGCAACTAAGAATATGTCAATATGGTTTGTTTTCATTTATAAAGTGGTGGATTATTTGGCTGCTTCTACTGTCGTGGTTTATACCGGTTCCTGGTTTCTTTGTGCTTTTGGTTTATTTTGGAGTTTTTTGCTAACCATGACTGAACGAACCAGCCAGTCCGACTTTAATACGACACCCTGTATTCTCAAGGATGTGCCTGATGACGTCCCCGTAACCCGGGAAGAATTTCGCCAGGTTAACCTTTTAACTCAGTTGACTGCTTCATTGAAGCAGTCGGACATGAACGAGGTTCCGTGTAACCAACTGCAAGGTCTGGATAAAAGCAAAGGTGCTAGTAACAAACGGCAAAAAGCAGTCAACGCTTACTGCTTTTAAACCTACATCGCAAAGAGGAGCTGACGAGGGACTGAACAACTTGCCTTCCACTTCAACAGGTGGTGCTGAGGCGACAACGGCAGCTTTTAACTTCAACGCTTGGACAACCAAGCAATTTGCCTTTAAATCAGGTACTTTTTTACGTTATGAAGCAGACAATAAGCCCACTGTAGATAAATTTAAATTGTTTAGTGACAAACTATACGCGTACAAGGCAACGCAACTTGAAGTTGACTATTTAACAGAATGCCTTCGAGTTCAGAGAGTTCCCAAGGGCCTTCGTTGCACTAAATTTCCAAATAATGCAACACCAGGGTCTACATTATTTAAAGAGTTAACAGAACTTTACAATAAAACAGGATTGGAAATGATTAAATATATGTTGAAAGACTATGAATCTAAACTTGGCATTTTATTAGTGGACTTGAATAAGTTAAACAATGATGTTGTTACGGATATTAATTTTGCACAGGTCAAGAGAATTATGACCATGTATTTCATGATGTTGATCAACACTGCATTAAGATTGTGAACCGAAAGGTTAGGAAATTGGAAAGAGATCTTAATGAGTACAAGAATGGTATTGCATACCAACCTGCTCATAAGTTAAATTACAACACAAATAACAGATTTAATAGGGTGGATAATGTGGACAATGTTGATTCACCAACAGATGGTCCACGTAGAAGTGAAAGACTAGCACAAAAATCAAATTTAAATGGTAGAAATGGGCAACAGGTTTTTCAATTTCCCCCAGGCAGGACCAACAACAGGGGTCCCTTCTATCAGCAAAGGAGCTGGGTCAACCAACAGAGGTAGTATCACACAACGGGGGAGAACGGTTAGCTTTAATTACAAAGAAAGTGTTTGATACAGTAAGTGTTCCTTATTCAATTATTTCCAAGAATAACTTTAAAGTGTACAATTTTACTGACATGGAGATTAGTAATGTACATTTTGATTTATTCACCAAAGGCTTTCATTTTGTTCCCATGCGCCCTTTGGATGTCACAAAAACAATTTTAGAATTAAAATTGTTTACTAGGAAATTAAACCTGAACATTTGGTTTAAAGGGCAGGAACATGTTCAAGAAAACTTCTCAAGAGCAAGCACATTTAATCCACCCCTACACCCAGTACTGAAAACTTTTGAGGAACTGGTAGAAGGGGACATCCGGAATTATTTTAATTCTAATACTTCTAAAGTGCAGAATTTATCCACAGAATGCTGGCAATTAATCTTATGAAAGCAGATAGGATAAGAATCATGAAGCCAGACAAAGGGGGGGGGGGGGTTTAATGTATGGTTGTAACTATGAGGCAGCCATGTTTGACATCCTACATGACTCTGAGCAATACACCATTACTTCCATTAATGAAGTCAACATTGCATATTCAAAGATTATGTATATAGCCATCAATGAAAAATTATTTAACTTTTTATTTGTGAATAAACCAGTTACCCCCACAATGTTTGGAATTCCCAAAGTACATAAAGGGTTGAACCCTTTGAAGTTTAGGCCGACTGTGGCTGGGGGGGGGGGGAGGGTATCACAGAACCTCTGGGCAAGTTCATTGACATTTCTTTAAAGAAAATAGTTAGATCTTTAAAACATGTGTGTAAAGATTCTTGGGAATTTTTAAAAAATGTTAAAACGGAGTTATATGAACAAACCAAATATTTAGTGACTATTGATGTTGTTGAACTCTTCCCAAGCATCCCACATTTAGAAGGATTAGAGTTATTTAATGAATTCTTGGTGACGTCAGGTGAATTTAGTGCAAAAGTTATCAGATTGATGGTTGAGTTCATGGAGCTGATTTTGAACAATAATTATATATTTTTTAACGGTGAATTGTTTAAGCAAAAGAAAGGTGTGGCGATGGGCACTCCTTGTGCCTCGGCTTACGCCAATATTGTATTGCACATGTGGGAAATGAAATATGTATTTGCCTCGATTTGGGCTAAGAACATAACCCATTATCAGCGTTTTTTGGATGATATTTGTGTATTTTGGAATGGTTCCTTACAAGAATTTAAGGATTTCTTTGAGTACATTAATGAGACAACAGACTTTTTAAGATTCACTTACAGTATTAGTGATAGTACAGTAAATTATTTAGATGTACTGCTTATGAAGAATTCGGACACAGGGGGCTTTCAATCAACTATTTATAGGAAGCCTTCCTTTTCAAATTCATATCTCCATTTTGACAGTGGACACCCCCTAACACAAAAAAGAGGGATTTTGAAAGGCCAACTAATCAGAGCAGCAAGGATGTGTAGTACTGCAGAACTGTTTTTAAAGGAAACGCAGATTTTACAACAAATGTTTTTGGAAAGAAATTACCCCAAACGTTTATTTGAAAAAGTTTTGGAAGAAGTAAATAACTTAAGAATAGACAGATACACACCACTATTGGGCAAAGGTCTTAATTTTCCCACAAAGTTGAACACTAATGAAGAAAAAGAAACCCACAATACATTAGTCCACACCTTTAATAATGATTCAACAAGATTCAGAGAACTAATTTTAAAATATTGGCCTGTTTTAAAATCAAATGATGAAATTAGGAATTTTACAGCGGCACAACCTAATTTCGTTAACACCAGAAATATTAACTTAAAAGGTTTATTTGAGAGAGGGGATATAATGACTTCCCTCACCCATAAACCCAAAGTGGGAACATACAAATGTGGAGCTTGTAAGCAATGTCCATACATCTACAATGACAGTAATTATTACATTGCTTCTAGAAACTTTAAAATAATTCCTATGAATTATTACAATTGTGCCGCAAAAGGTTTAGTATATTTAGGATTCTGTACAAGCTGCTCTGGTTTCTACGTTGGGAAGACAGAAAGAACACTTCGTAAAAGGGTTTATGAACACTTATATGAAATTAATACTAAGAAAGAATCAAATGCATTTTATAAGCATTTTTTATTGTGTTCAACCATGTCTTTAAAGTTTTTGGTTTTAGAGCAGGTGTTACAGAACCCTAGAGGTGGTGAATGGGAAGCTTCTTTAGAATATAAAGAATTATTATGGCAGATTAGGTTAAATGCGACAAAATCCCCAGGAATGAATGATGCAATTAGTATTAAAAGTGTGTTAAAAATTAGACTGGCTAGGTTATAACAATATTTATTATTATATATATATATATTTATTATTTAACATTCAATATTTAATATTTAATATATTTATTTATTATGTATTATTTATTGATCAAGTTTTTAGTAAATGAATTTTAGAATGTTAATGGAGTTGTAACAGACCCAAACACTATATGTACATGGGGTATCAAGTACGGTTCCTATTTTAACATTTTCTTGCCTATTGTTGTTGCTTATTTAGTTAAACAAGATTTTTCTGTAATACAAGCCAATTTTTTATATTAATTTAATATACCCAGCTGTTACAGTATTTCATACACTAACATTTGATGTTGGCAGCTTAACTGAATGTATGTTAGGTTTACATTAGTAAGGTGTGACATTTTATAGGTTTTTAATTTAACATACAGTTTTTAACATACATTTTTTAATATACATTTTGTAACATTCTGAATCACTTCTTTCAAGAACATCTTTTATAATGGATTTTTATGATCTTTATGAATTTTAAAATAATTTATTCATTTTCAAGCAATAATTGATTCTTTAACACTATGGATTACTTTCTTTACATTTAGGAGGCATTCAAAAAACATTGTTGTCCATAAGTTT
>NC_056735.1:1423391301-1423395542 GCF_019279795.1 Protopterus annectens
AGATGCTTTAGAAGAATGTCCTTGCTCTCTGCTTGAATAAGGCAGTCGCCCAGCTATGGATATATTTGAATTCTTTTTTGTCTGCAATATGCAATTACTGGTGCCAGGCACTTTGTGAAGTCCCTAGAAAGTCCCTAGGCGCAGTAGATAAGCCAAAGGGCAGTGCAGAGAATTGGTAATGCATTGAACCAGCTATGAATCCGAGGCATCTTCTGCAATTTTGTCTGATAGGGACATGCAGGTACGCCTCTGAGGTCCAAAGTAACAAGCCAAGCCTTCTTGCCCAGCATGGGAAGAAGTTGCTGTAAAGTCAACATTTTGAATTTCGGAACATCCAGGTAAGTACTTAAAGTAGAAAGGTCTAGTATGGGTCTCCAGGCTTTGTCTATTCTGGGGACCATGAAAAGTCTTGAGTAAAATCCTGGTCCCTGTTCCTGTTGTCGCACTTTTTGAATAGCTCCCATGTCCATGAGGGCTGTAATTTGCTTCTGTGCCTCTGCCCATTGATTTTGTGGCAGGTCTGGCATTCCTTTTAGCCTTGGTAGAGTTTGGTAGAGTGTGAAAGTGGAACCTGTAACCTTGAGACACAATATTCAGAACCCATTTGTCTTGGGTGTTATGCCAATTTTGTGAAAAAAGTGCTAGTCTTCCCTCTAAGGGAGCTGCCAAAAGGTAAGTGCTTGGCATGCGAAGGGGGAAGTCATTGGGACCATTTCCTGTAAGGTTGTGACTTTTCACCTCCTTTTGGGGTTGAAGCACCCCACTGTCGTGGTCTGTAAGAGCCTTGGGGCTGAGCTCGGTCTCTTGGGCGTCTGTATCTGCCTCTTTGTGGCCTGACATTGGAAAGGACCAATTCTTTGAGGGCCAATTTCTGCTAAATCAAGGTGGCTGTACCTGTAAGAAATCCTTCAGTGTTTGCATAGATTCTGCCTTATCCTCCATTTTCTTTAATACCTCTTCTGCCTTAACACTAAATAAAATGTCCTGCTGTAAAGGAGCATCCAATAATTTAGCCTTAACATGACCAGGTAAACCTTGTTCGTTTAACCAAGCATGCCTTCGAATCACAGATCCTGTAACTGCTGTTCTATAGGAAGCCTCTAATGAATCAAAACCACATTGCAGAGTATGTTTACCCACTTTTCAGCTGCATGCAATAAATCCTGCATTTCCTTATAGTCGGGATGTTCTGAAATTGTAATCATTTTCTGTTTTAACAGAGACATTAAATATTGTTGGTATTTAAGCATGTGAAACTGGCAATTTAAAGCTCTCACTGCTAAAGTTGCAGAAGTGTAAACTTTCTTCCCCCATCTGTCCAATGCTCTGGAATCCCTGTCAGAGGGGACTGAATTTTTAGCTGTGGAAGCCTTTAACGCTTTGGGACCCTGGGAAATAGTTTTTGGGTCAGCCACAGGGTTTTTATATAGGAATTTCTGAGAATCAGGGTCTCTGTAGTACCTGTCTGGCTTGACTGGAGCAGGGGGCAAAGAATCAGGATTTAAACTGGATTCAGAGAACACATCATCCACAATACCAAACACTGGCAGAATAGCTAGGGGCCTGTGTTGAGGCAATAAAAGAAAGTCTCAGCCTTTTCTTGGATTCTGAGTAGTCCTGGCCCTCCCAATGGAAATGCTCCCTCATGGTATGTAAAGTTTCCCCAAAAGAGTAATCCTCAGGAGGAGAGGCTGAAAGAATGGATTCTTCAGCATCAGAGTCCTCATAGGGGGGTAAAGAGTATCCCTGGTCTGAAGAGGAATCAGAGGAAATGGAAACCTGGTCAGAGGAGTCAGTCTGTATCCTGCCTAGGCCTTTTATCAGGAGGGGGATGGGTGGCCCTGATCAGAGTAATTAAGTCTTCGGCCATTTTGAGCATCTGTTTTTTAGGCATGGAGGCCTGTCCAGGTGAATGCTGTACTTGCTTCTTTGTCTTTAATGGAGTGTTAGACTCGGCTGTAGTTTTTATGGTAAGCTGTGAAGGTCTGAAAACACCCTCAGAAGCCGATGCCTGCTCAGAAACTCCGGACCCATCTGAAGGGTTAGTTTCTGTAGGCCCTACACCTTGAGTATAAAGAGGCCTAGACATCTCCATGTGGGAATCGGAGGCGGCCTGTGGCTCTGAGGTAGCGAGTGTCAGGGGCTGCAAAAGTGCCTCAATGAGAACCGACGACTGGCCTAGAAGAGGATTTATAGTCAGTTTTGGGCCTCGGATGCCTGTCCTTGCGTTTTTTGTGTATGCCGGTCTTTGGCTGTTCTGATGGCATAGTGTAATTAAACCTTCGGCCAAAGTAATGGCGAGCAAAATCAAACCGATGTTTTATAGTGCGTTTGTTAAATCTAGCACAAAACCGACAACTAGTGACGTTGTGGTCTGGGCCTAGGCAGTAAGAATGAAAATCCTTATGAGGTATTTGCTTCCCACAAGAAATACAATTATTAACATTTACTGACATCGGTCTGAGGCAAGAAAAATTTTCCCCAACGGGGTACTTAGTTTTATTGAAGACTTCGGTTCTGAAATTCGAATTGAAAATCTCAGGAGTCGGCCGACCGGCACTTGCGAACCGCTTCTGCTTTGGGCACCGCGTGGCAAGAAAGACTGGAGAAAAAGGCGTCGACTGCATCTTATATAACCCTGGTGCACTGACATCAGGGAAGAAGCGACAGCAACTGACGCCGGACCAAGACTTTGGAACTCTGGCTGACTGCGGGACCAGCTGACGGCAGGATAACCCAAGTGTAATGACTGCAGCAGTGAAACACAATGAACATCGCAATCCTCCCATTAGTACTAAGACTGCATTTCAATTACTATACAGTAAATATCAGAAAACATTAATGACAGAGAAAAGCTTACTTTTATTGTTAACATCCTGAAGAGCATCTTGAAGGTTCTTGAAAATTTTTGTCAGTGTTAATATAAAACTTGCTGGAACATGTTAAGAATTAAAAGTAATTTTAGTATTATGTTAACAATTCTGTTGCTCTGTTGAGAGCACACTGCAAATCAGGTAGCTAATCATCATGTCTGATGGAACAAAGCCACAAATAAATACTTAAGGAATGTGAAAACTTACACAAACCAACAAAAGGTGACAGCAAGTAAAATGACTGCACATTTATATACTGGGTTTGGACAATACTTCACATCTTTTAATAAGGTCATCAGCTCTGTGTCACAGAAGGATAAAGCTCTGACTATGGCTCAGACAACCCAAATTCAATTAGAGTTCCAGGAGCTGGAGAAGCAGACTGTGGTGAGAGAAGAACGGACAAGGCTTCACTCCCCATTACTGAAGAGGAGGAGGACAATGAAGGTTGTATGCTTAGTCATGCAGAAACAGTATGAATTCAAGATGCAGACCAGGGAAGTTGCAAGACACTCACCTGTGGAGGTGGGGGGGGGGGGGTCAGGCCTAGGTGACAACATCACTATGCAAGTAGAGACTGCCTCCTAGCATATCTGGACATGTACCCAGCATGTGATGGGAGTGGCAAGGATATGCCAATAATCTCCCAGCCAGCACTGACAGCCCAGCTCTCCTGTTCTTCTTGGCAATCTAGATCTCTACTCAGCCTATTGGCTTTGTCTGCAGGTAGGACCTTCTCTGTGGGGGTTGCACTAGGATATCACCACAATAAAGACTGAGAAGCAACAGACTGCAGATTGTTAATCATAAAATCAACAAAGGCTGGGATGAAAAAAGAATGCAAAAAAAAAAAAACACTCAATCACAGAAAATTAATTTTGCTACAACCTTTCCTCAGTGTAACAATCACCAAATTAGTAAAATATACCTTTAAAGACAGATGAAAAAAAGATAGTGAGCTCTTTGTTGAAGTACCTGTATCAGGAAAATGAAGACTGAAGAACAACACAAGCAACATAATGGCACTAGACAGCATATTCAAAGAGGTCTTACTGGTGCAGAAGTAAGCTGACAATCATGTCACTGCTGGAAAAAGGGAAGGATAGTTTCTGAACCCCCAAAATTCTTTCCAACAAAGACATAAAAAGTGCATCCTGCACAGGACAATTAAGAGAAGCCAAAACATAATAAAAACAACCAGAAGAATCTCAGATAGTCTGCAAGAAACATATCTCAATGGAAAAGAAATTAGACAAAGATGACAAGAAGCAAGGAAAATAGATGCAGTGTTGAGATCCCCCTCAAAATGCAACAGAGACAAGTATCAACAGAACTTGTTGGAGACAGAGATTTGTCTGACAGATTTCC